>NW_027394278.1:8225511-8311794 GCF_049309525.1 Garra rufa | reverse complement strand
TTGCCACAAAGTCAATACCCAATACCCCACCGGGATGACTTGAAATACAGTCAGCATCGGCAATTTTTGCCATTCTCTCTGGAGGCTTGTTGAGAAAGATAGTCTTGCTTCGTTTTGTTTCCTTTTATTGGCGTGGCTGGTTGTTGGTCCTCGTCAAAGAGGTGTCCACCGATCATAGCGTGCCGGAGCCAGAAGACTTGTTGTTTTGTCAATATGTTCTCAAGACTTTGCGGCAGGTATCAATAAACTACAGCACAATCACAGCTCACCGCTACCCATCGTAAACAGGTTGGGCCTGTCTGTTCCGGTGGGCTCTCAGTGGTGCTAAAGCATCAAATGAAGAGGATGGGATTCGAACCCACACAAACCAAGGCGTGCCGAGCACAACGGACTAGCCTTGCATCGCCTTAACCACTCGACCACCTTTCGTTTTGCGCGGTCCTTTTGTTTAACACTCCCGATTCAGACCACCAGCTCATTAGTAGAGCGCTCAGTGAACTGAACTGAGTGTGTCAGATAGGGAAGACACACAAAAATTGCAGAGTGGGGTCCCCAGGAACGAGGATCACTGCTAAATGTACGGAACGACGAGGATGGGATTCGAACCCACGCGTGCAGAGCACAATGGATTAGCAGTCCATCGCCTTAACCACTCGGCCACCTCGTCGTACTACGTGCCGTCTTTTATTTAGCACTCCCGATTCAGATCATCAGCTCATTAGTAGAGAACTCAAAGAACTGAACTGAGTGTGTTAGATAAGGAGGACACACAAAAAGTTCAGCATGGGGTCCCCAGGACCTAGATTAAGGTCCAGTGCTAAAGGAACCGAACGACAAGGATGGGATTAGCAGTCCATCGCCTTAACCACTCGGCCTCCCCGCCCCCTTGCTGACTGAGAGAGGCCATGCTGCGGACCTTTTCAGCTGCTGCTGCTGTGCTTTCAGCAGGCTGTTTTGAGCACAGAGGGAATAGTGAATGAGCCGTCTTTTACACACCTCTAATCTGTTCCGTAGAAACACGGTGCAGCAACCCGTGCCAGGAGACTGTTTGTGCGGCAGTTTAAAGCTTGCTACCACCTTGTCGGTTCACATCCACGTAGGTGCCTGCAAAGGTCACGACCGTCGCCGGCATTCTTTCGCAGAGGCAATATTGTAGCCTATGAGGTTTATCCGAGGCGTGATCATTGCTGGTTGAAAACTTTACCCAATACCCCGCCAGGATGACTTGAAATACAGTCAGCTTTGGCAATTTTTGCTAGCCTCTCTGGAGGCTTAGAGTATTGTTGAGAAAAAATAGCCTGGTTTCGTTTCTCGTCGAAAAGGTGTCTGCTGATGATTGAGCGCCAGAGCCAGAAGGCTTGTTGTTTTGTAAATATGTCCTCAAGACGGGTATCATTAAACTGCAGCGCAATTACAGCTCACCGTTACCCATCGTAAACAGGTTGGGCCTGTCTGGTCCGGTGGGCTCTCAGTGGCGCTAAAGCTTCCAGTGCATGTCGAGCACAATGTATTAGCCTTCCACCGCCTTACCCGCTGGACCACCTCGTCATCTTGCGTGGTTTCTTTGTTTAACACTCCTGAACCATGTGCATGTGGATGCCTTCTTCGTCTTTTGTTTCAGCCGCCGAGGGCCTGTTTTCCACTGAGGCCCTGCGTCAAACTCCCTATGAGACACAATCGAACGTTAGTAGTAACCTCCGATTACGGCCGAATGTGGATTCTGCTCGGACGACGGGGCACCGGTACATCCTTTGTAGCTTTGGCTTGTTAGCCAAACGCTACAGCAGTTTGCCATTTCCCATGAAATCATCCTTGATTTCCTTAAGAAAGGTGCCCCAAATTGGTGGAAAATCACATCTCAACCATACGCTGTCCAAAGCATTGACCCGCCTTCACGCGGCAAAACAGAACGTGTTGTTGGCCCGCACTGCTGGGTCAAACTGCGCTTCCCAAAAACAGATTGGGTCAAAACCGACAGAAGAAAACTCTAAGCCTGCTCTAAGCCCTACCCACGGGGAGGGCTCGACAGTCTCGCACAACGCGAGAGCCTCCGTTTCGCCTGTGTAATTTGGGGGCCGATGAAAACTGGGTCCGACCCGGTGAAGAAGCCCACGACCAGCCCGGCTAGCTCAGTCGGTAGAGCATGATACTCTTAATCTCAGGGTCGTGGGTTCGAGCCCCACGTTGGGCGGCTCTGTTGACTCTCTTTCTTCCCAAAAGGGTGGCGGGCTCCAGCGTGCCCATTCGCCGCGCAGGCTGAGTGGATTTTCGGGCTCCGGAAACATCTTTCAAAACAGATGTCGCTGTTAGTGCGAGCAATTTTAATCCCTAACCCTAACCCTTGCTTTTACACCGGTGATCCGGCGGCAGCAAGCAACAGCGGCTGTCTCTGTGGCGCAATCGGTTAGCGCGTTCGGCTGTTAACCGAAAGGTTGGTGGTTCGAGCCCACCCAGGGACGTGTGAAATGCCGGAGTTTTGCACGCGCGTCAGGTGTCCACTAACGCCTATGCCATTCTTAGGGTTGCGAGGCACAGCTTTCTCAGGGCGTTTATCTTGTGCACCTTCAATAAGCTGGCTTGTTTTAAAAGAACTCAGCGGCGGGCATTTGGTGAACATTTTCACCAGCTCGAGTAGTTTGCTGTGGCATGTGGATGCCTTCTTTACTGATGATCTGTCTCTGGGGCTCATCTAGTTGACATAGTATCCGCTGACATTCGGCTGAAGGTGCTGATCCACCATCTGCTCTTGGTACGGACTGGAACCGGGGGACTGTAGTGACCATCAGATCGGAATGCAGAATGGATCTGGTGGCTTTGGTGACCTCAGAATAAGAAGAAACAGACTAATATTAATGTAGATGCAAAAGTTCCATGTTGCCACAAAGTCAATACCCAATACCCCACCGGGATGACTTGAAATACAGTCAGCATCGGCAATTTTTGCCATTCTCTCTGGAGGCTTGTTGAGAAAGATAGTCTTGCTTCGTTTTGTTTCCTTTTATTGGCGTGGCTGGTTGTTGGTCCTCGTCAAAGAGGTGTCCACCGATCATAGCGTGCCGGAGCCAGAAGACTTGTTGTTTTGTCAATATGTTCTCAAGACTTTGCGGCAGGTATCAATAAACTACAGCACAATCACAGCTCACCGCTACCCATCGTAAACAGGTTGGGCCTGTCTGTTCCGGTGGGCTCTCAGTGGTGCTAAAGCATCAAATGAAGAGGATGGGATTTGAACCCACACAAACCAAGGCGTGCCGAGCACAACGGACTAGCCTTGCATCGCCTTAACCACTCGACCACCTTTCGTTTTGCGCGGTCCTTTTGTTTAACACTCCCGATTCAGACCACCAGCTCATTAGTAGAGCGCTCAGTGAACTGAACTGAGTGTGTCAGATAGGGAAGACACACAAAAATTGCAGAGTGGGGTCCCCAGGAACGAGGATCACTGCTAAATGTACGGAACGACGAGGATGGGATTCGAACCCACGCGTGCAGAGCACAATGGATTAGCAGTCCATCGCCTTAACCACTCGGCCACCTCGTCGTACTACGTGCCGTCTTTTATTTAGCACTCCCGATTCAGATCATCAGCTCATTAGTAGAGAACTCAAAGAACTGAACTGAGTGTGTTAGATAAGGAGGACACACAAAAAGTTCAGCATGGGGTCCCCAGGACCTAGATTAAGGTCCAGTGCTAAAGGAACCGAACGACAAGGATGGGATTAGCAGTCCATCGCCTTAACCACTCGGCCTCCCCGCCCCCTTGCTGACTGAGAGAGGCCATGCTGCGGACCTTTTCAGCTGCTGCTGCTGTGCTTTCAGCAGGCTGTTTTGAGCACAGAGGGAATAGTGAATGAGCCGTCTTTTACACACCTCTAATCTGTTCCGTAGAAACACGGTGCAGCAACCCGTGCCAGGAGACTGTTTGTGCGGCAGTTTAAAGCTTGCTACCACCTTGTCGGTTCACATCCACGTAGGTGCCTGCAAAGGTCACGACCGTCGCCGGCATTCTTTCGCAGAGGCAATATTGTAGCCTATGAGGTTTATCCGAGGCGCGATCATTGCTGGTTGAAAACTTTACCCAATACCCCGCCAGGATGACTTGAAATACAGTCAGCTTTGGCAATTTTTGCTAGCCTCTCTGGAGGCTTAGAGTATTGTTGAGAAAAAATAGCCTGGTTTCGTTTCTCGTCGAAAAGGTGTCTGCTGATGATTGAGCGCCAGAGCCAGAAGGCTTGTTGTTTTGTAAATATGTCCTCAAGACGGGTATCATTAAACTGCAGCGCAATTACAGCTCACCGTTACCCATCGTAAACAGGTTGGGCCTGTCTGGTCCGGTGGGCTCTCAGTGGCGCTAAAGCTTCCAGTGCATGTCGAGCACAATGTATTAGCCTTCCACCGCCTTACCCGCTGGACCACCTCGTCATCTTGCGTGGTTTCTTTGTTTAACACTCCTGAACCATGTGCATGTGGATGTCTTCTTCGTCTTTTGTTTCAGCCGCCGAGGGCCTGTTTTCCACTGAGGCCCTGCGTCAAACTCCCTATGAGACACAATCGAACGTTAGTAGTAACCTCCGATTACGGCCGAATGTGGATTCTGCTCGGACGACGGGGCACCGGTACATCCTTTGTAGCTTTGGCTTGTTAGCCAAACGCTACAGCAGTTTGCCATTTCCCATGAAATCATCCTTGATTTCCTTAAGAAAGGTGCCCCAAATTGGTGGAAAATCACATCTCAACCATACGCTGTCCAAAGCATTGACCCGCCTTCACGCGGCAAAACAGAACGTGTTGTTGGCCCGCACTGCTGGGTCAAACTGCGCTTCCCAAAAACAGATTGGGTCAAAACCGACAGAAGAAAACTCTAAGCCTGCTCTAAGCCCTACCCACGGGGAGGGCTCGACAGTCTCGCACAACGCGAGAGCCTCCGTTTCGCCTGTGTAATTTGGGGGCCGATGAAAACTGGGTCCGACCCGGTGAAGAAGCCCACGACCAGCCCGGCTAGCTCAGTCGGTAGAGCATGATACTCTTAATCTCAGGGTCGTGGGTTCGAGCCCCACGTTGGGCGGCTCTGTTGACTCTCTTTCTTCCCAAAAGGGTGGCGGGCTCCAGCGTGCCCATTCGCCGCGCAGGCTGAGTGGATTTTCGGGCTCCGGAAACATCTTTCAAAACAGATGTCGCTGTTAGTGCGAGCAATTTTAATCCCTAACCCTAACCCTTGCTTTTACACCGGTGATCCGGCGGCAGCAAGCAACAGCGGCTGTCTCTGTGGCGCAATCGGTTAGCGCGTTCGGCTGTTAACCGAAAGGTTGGTGGTTCGAGCCCACCCAGGGACGTGTGAAATGCCGGAGTTTTGCACGCGCGTCAGGTGTCCACTAACGCCTATGCCATTCTTAGGGTTGCGAGGCACAGCTTTCTCAGGGCGTTTATCTTGTGCACCTTCAATAAGCTGGCTTGTTTTAAAAGAACTCAGCGGCGGGCATTTGGTGAACATTTTCACCAGCTCGAGTAGTTTGCTGTGGCATGTGGATGCCTTCTTTACTGATGATCTGTCTCTGGGGCTCATCTAGTTGACATAGTATCCGCTGACATTCGGCTGAAGGTGCTGATCCACCATCTGCTCTTGGTACGGACTGGAACCGGGGGACTGTAGTGACCATCAGATCGGAATGCAGAATGGATCTGGTGGCTTTGGTGACCTCAGAATAAGAAGAAACAGACTAATATTAATGTAGATGCAAAAGTTCCATGTTGCCACAAAGTCAATACCCAATACCCCACCGGGATGACTTGAAATACAGTCAGCATCGGCAATTTTTGCCATTCTCTCTGGAGGCTTGTTGAGAAAGATAGTCTTGCTTCGTTTTGTTTCCTTTTATTGGCGTGGCTGGTTGTTGGTCCTCGTCAAAGAGGTGTCCACCGATCATAGCGTGCCGGAGCCAGAAGACTTGTTGTTTTGTCAATATGTTCTCAAGACTTTGCGGCAGGTATCAATAAACTACAGCACAATCACAGCTCACCGCTACCCATCGTAAACAGGTTGGGCCTGTCTGTTCCGGTGGGCTCTCAGTGGTGCTAAAGCATCAAATGAAGAGGATGGGATTTGAACCCACACAAACCAAGGCGTGCCGAGCACAACGGACTAGCCTTGCATCGCCTTAACCACTCGACCACCTTTCGTTTTGCGCGGTCCTTTTGTTTAACACTCCCGATTCAGACCACCAGCTCATTAGTAGAGCGCTCAGTGAACTGAACTGAGTGTGTCAGATAGGGAAGACACACAAAAATTGCAGAGTGGGGTCCCCAGGAACGAGGATCACTGCTAAATGTACCGAACGACGAGGATGGGATTCGAACCCACGCGTGCAGAGCACAATGGATTAGCAGTCCATCGCCTTAACCACTCGGCCACCTCGTCGTATTACGTGCCGTCTTTTATTTAGCACTCCCGATTCAGATCATCAGCTCATTAGTAGAGAACTCAAAGAACTGAACTGAGTGTGTTAGATAAGGAGGACACACAAAAAGTTCAGCATGGGGTCCCCAGGACCTAGATTAAGGTCCAGTGCTAAAGGAACCGAACGACAAGGATGGGATTAGCAGTCCATCGCCTTAACCACTCGGCCTCCCCGCCCCCTTGCTGACTGAGAGAGGCCATGCTGCGGACCTTTTCAGCTGCTGCTGCTGTGCTTTCAGCAGGCTGTTTTGAGCACAGAGGGAATAGTGAATGAGCCGTCTTTTACACACCTCTAATCTGTTCCGTAGAAACACGGTGCAGCAACCCGTGCCAGGAGACTGTTTGTGCGGCAGTTTAAAGCTTACTACCACCTTGTCGGTTCACATCCACGTAGGTGCCTGCAAAGGTCACAACCGTCGCCGGCATTCTTTCGCAGAGGCAATATTGTAGCCTATGAGGTTTATCCGAGGCGCGATCATTGCTGGTTGAAAACTTTACCCAATACCCCGCCAGGATGACTTGAAATACAGTCAGCTTTGGCAATTTTTGCTAGCCTCTCTGGAGGCTTAGAGTATTGTTGAGAAAAAATAGCCTGGTTTCGTTTCTCGTCGAAAAGTTGTCTGCTGATGATTGAGCGCCAGAGCCAGAAGGCTTGTTGTTTTGTAAATATGTCCTCAAGACGGGTATCATTAAACTGCAGCGCAATTACAGCTCACCGTTACCCATCGTAAACAGGTTGGGCCTGTCTGGTCCGGTGGGCTCTCAGTGGCGCTAAAGCTTCCAGTGCATGTCGAGCACAATGTATTAGCCTTCCACCGCCTTACCCGCTGGACCACCTCGTCATCTTGCGTGGTTTCTTTGTTTAACACTCCTGAACCATGTGCATGTGGATGCCTTCTTCGTCTTTTGTTTCAGCCGCCGAGGGCCTGTTTTCCACTGAGGCCCTGCGTCAAACTCCCTATGAGACACAATCGAACGTTAGTAGTAACCTCCGATTACGGCCGAATGTGGATTCTGCTCGGACGACGGGGCACCGGTACATCCTTTGTAGCTTTGGCTTGTTAGCCAAACGCTACAGCAGTTTGCCATTTCCCATGAAATCATCCTTGATTTCCTTAAGAAAGGTGCCCCAAATTGGTGGAAAATCACATCTCAACCATACGCTGTCCAAAGCATTGACCCGCCTTCACGCGGCAAAACAGAACGTGTTGTTGGCCCGCACTGCTGGGTCAAACTGCGCTTCCCAAAAACAGATTGGGTCAAAACCGACAGAAGAAAACTCTAAGCCTGCTCTAAGCCCTACCCACGGGGAGGGCTCGACAGTCTCGCACAACGCGAGAGCCTCCGTTTCGCCTGTGTAATTTGGGGGCCGATGAAAACTGGGTCCGACCCGGTGAAGAAGCCCACGATCAGCCCGGCTAGCTCAGTCGGTAGAGCATGAGACTCTTAATCTCAGGGTCGTGGGTTCGAGCCCCACGTTGGGCGGCTCTGTTGACTCTCTTTCTTCCCAAAAGGGTGGCGGGCTCCAGCGTGCCCATTCGCCGCGCAGGCTGAGTGGATTTTGCGAGCTCCAGAAACATCTTTCAAAACAGATGTCGCTGTTAGTGCGAGCAATTTTAATCCCTATCACTAACCCTAACCCTTGCTTTTACACCGGTGATCCGGCGGCAGCAAGCAACAGCGGCTGTCTCTGTGGCGCAATCGGTTAGCGCGTTCGGCTGTTAACCGAAAGGTTGGTGGTTCGAGCCCACCCAGGGACGTGTGAAATGCCGGAGTTTTGCACGCGCGTCAGGTGTCCACTAACGCCTATGCCATTCTTAGGGTTGCGAGGCACAGCTTTCTCAGGGCGTTTATCTTGTGCACCTTCAATAAGCTGGCTTGTTTTAAAAGAACTCAGCGGCGGGCATTTGGTGAACATTTTCACCAGCTCGAGTAGTTTGCTGTGGCATGTGGATGCCTTCTTAACTGATGATCTGTCTCTGGGGCTCATCTAGTTGACATAGTATCCGCTGACATTCGGCTGAAGGTGCTGATCCACCATCTGCTCTTGGTACGGACTGGAACCGGGGGACTGTAGTGACCATCAGATCGGAATGCAGAATGGATCTGGTGGCTACGGTGACCTCAGAATAAGAAGAAACAGACTAATATTAATGTAGATGCAAAAGTTCCATGTTGCCACAAAGTCAATACCCAATACCCCACCGGGATGACTTGAAATACAGTCAGCATCGGCAATTTTTGCCAGTCTCTCTGGAGGCTTGTTGAGAAAGATAGTCTTGCTTCGTTTTGTTTCCTTTTATTGGCGTGGCTGGTTGTTGGTCCTCGTCAAAGAGGTGTCCACCGATCATAGCGTGCCGGAGCCAGAAGACTTGTTGTTTTGTCAATATGTTCTCAAGACTTTGCGGCAGGTATCAATAAACTACAGCACAATCACAGCTCGCCGCTACCCATCGTAAACAGGTTGGGCCTGTCTGTTCCGGTGGGCTCTCAGTGGTGCTAAAGCATCAAATGAAGAGGATGGGATTCGAACCCACACAAACCAAGGCGTGCCGAGCACAACGGACTAGCCTTGCATCGCCTTAACCACTCGACCACCTTTCGTTTTGCGCGGTCCTTTTGTTTAACACTCCCGATTCAGACCACCAGCTCATTAGTAGAGCTCTCAGTGAACTGAACTGAGTGTGTCAGATAGGGAAGACACACAAAAATTGCAGAGTGGGGTCCCCAGGACCGCTGCTAAATGTACCGAACGACGAGGATGGGATTCGAACCTACGCGTGCAGAGCACAATGGATTAGCAGTCCATCGCCTTAACCACTCGGCCACCTCGTCGTATTACGTGCCGTCTTTTATTTAGCACTCCCGATTCAGATCATCAGCTCATTAGTAGAGAACTCAAAGAACTGAACTGAGTGTGTTAGATAAGGAGGACACACAAAAAGTTCAGCATGGGGTCCCCAGGACCTAGATTAAGGTCCAGTGCTAAAGGAACCGAACGACAAGGATGGGATTAGCAGTCCATCGCCTTAACCACTCGGCCTCCCCGCCCCCTTGCTGACTGAGAGAGGCCATGCTGCGGACCTTTTCAGCTGCTGCTGCTGTGCTTTCAGCAGGCTGTTTTGAGCACAGAGGGAATAGTGAATGAGCCGTCTTTTACACACCTCTAATCTGTTCCGTAGAAACACGATGCAGCAACCCGTGCCAGGAGAATGTTTGTGCGGCAGTTTAAAGCTTGCTACCACCTTGTCGGTTCACATCCACGTAGGTGCCTGCAAAGGTCACGACCGTCGCCGGCATTCTTTCGCAGAGGCAATATTGTAGCCTATGAGGTTTATCCGAGGCGCGATCATTGCTGGTTGAAAACTTTACCCAATACCCCGCCAGGATGACTTGAAATACAGTCAGCTTTGGCAATTTTTGCTAGCCTCTCTGGAGGCTTAGAGTATTGTTGAGAAAAAATAGCCTGGCTTTGTTTCTCGTCGAAAAGGTGTCTGCTTATGATTGAGCGCCAGAGCCAGAAGGCTTGTTGTTTTCTAAATATGTCCTCAAGACGGGTATCATTAAACTGCAGCGCAATTACAGCTCACCGTTACCCATCGTAAACAGGTTGGGCCTGTCTGGTCCGGTGGGCTCTCAGTGGCGCTAAAGCTTCCAGTGCATGTCGAGCACAATGTATTAGCCTTCCACCGCCTTACCCGCTGGACCACCTCGTCATCTTGCGTGGTTTCTTTGTTTAACACTCCTGAACCATGTGCATGTGGATGCCTTCTTCGTCTTTTGTTTCAGCCGCCGAGGGCCTGTTTTCCACTGAGGCCCTGCGTCAAACTCCCTATGAGACACAATCGAACGTTAGTAGTAACCTCCGATTACGGCCGAATGTGGATTCTGCTCGGACGACGGGGCACCGGTACATCCTTTGTAGCTTTGGCTTGTTAGCCAAACGCTACAGCAGTTTGCCATTTCCCATGAAATCATCCTTGATTTCCTTAAGAAAGGTGCCCCAAATTGGTGGAAAATCACATCTCAACCATACGCTGTCCAAAGCATTGACCCGCCTTCACGCGGCAAAACAGAACGTGTTGTTGGCCCGCACTGCTGGGTCAAACTGCGCTTCCCAAAAACAGATTGGGTCAAAACCGACAGAAGAAAACTCTAAGCCTGCTCTAAGCCCTACCCACGGGGAGGGCTCGACAGTCTCGCACAACGCGAGAGCCTCCGTTTCGCCTGTGTAATTTGGGGGCCGATGAAAACTGGGTCCGACCCGGTGAAGAAGCCCACGATCCGCCCGGCTAGCTCAGTCGGTAGAGCATGAGACTCTTAATCTCAGGGTCGTGGGTTCGAGCCCCACGTTGGGCGGCTCTGTTGACTCTCTTTCTTCCCAAAAGGGTGGCGGGCTCCAGCGTGCCCATTCGCCGCGCAGGCTGAGTGGATTTTCGGGCTCCGGAAACATCTTTCAAAACAGATGTCGCTGTTAGTGCGAGCAATTTTAATCCCTAACCCTAACCCTTGCTTTTACACCGGTGATCCGGCGGCAGCAAGCAACAGCGGCTGTCTCTGTGGCGCAATCGGTTAGCGCGTTCGGCTGTTAACCGAAAGGTTGGTGGTTCGAGCCCACCCAGGGACGTGTGAAATGCCGGAGTTTTGCACGCGCGTCAGGTGTCCACTAACGCCTATGCCATTCTTAGGGTTGCGAGGCACAGCTTTCTCAGGGCGTTTATCTTGTGCACCTTCAATAAGCTGGCTTGTTTTAAAAGAACTCAGCGGCGGGCATTTGGTGAACATTTTCACCAGCTCGAGTAGTTTGCTGTGGCATGTGGATGCCTTCTTTACTGATGATCTGTCTCTGGGGCTCATCTAGTTGACATAGTATCCGCTGACATTCGGCTGAAGGTGCTGATCCACCATCTGCTCTTGGTACGGACTGGAACCGGGGGACTGTAGTGACCATCAGATCGGAATGCAGAATGGATCTGGTGGCTTTGGTGACCTCAGAATAAGAAGAAACAGACTAATATTAATGTAGATGCAAAAGTTCCATGTTGCCACAAAGTCAATACCCAATACCCCACCGGGATGACTTGAAATACAGTCAGCATCGGCAATTTTTGCCATTCTCTCTGGAGGCTTGTTGAGAAAGATAGTCTTGCTTCGTTTTGTTTCCTTTTATTGGCGTGGCTGGTTGTTGGTCCTCGTCAAAGAGGTGTCCACCGATCATAGCGTGCCGGAGCCAGAAGACTTGTTGTTTTGTCAATATGTTCTCAAGACTTTGCGGCAGGTATCAATAAACTACAGCACAATCACAGCTCACCGCTACCCATCGTAAACAGGTTGGGCCTGTCTGTTCCGGTGGGCTCTCAGTGGTGCTAAAGCATCAAATGAAGAGGATGGGATTCGAACCCACACAAACCAAGGCGTGCCGAGCACAACGGACTAGCCTTGCATCGCCTTAACCACTCGACCACCTTTCGTTTTGCGCGGTCCTTTTGTTTAACACTCCCGATTCAGACCACCAGCTCATTAGTAGAGCGCTCAGTGAACTGAACTGAGTGTGTCAGATAGGGAAGACACACAAAAATTGCAGAGTGGGGTCCCCAGGAACGAGGATCACTGCTAAATGTACCGAACGACGAGGATGGGATTCGAACCCACGCGTGCAGAGCACAATGGATTAGCAGTCCATCGCCTTAACCACTCGGCCACCTCGTCGTATTACGTGCCGTCTTTTATTTAGCACTCCCGATTCAGATCATCAGCTCATTAGTAGAGAACTCAAAGAACTGAACTGAGTGTGTTAGATAAGGAGGACACACAAAAAGTTCAGCATGGGGTCCCCAGGACCTAGATTAAGGTCCAGTGCTAAAGGAACCGAACGACAAGGATGGGATTAGCAGTCCATCGCCTTAACCACTCGGCCTCCCCGCCCCCTTGCTGACTGAGAGAGGCCATGCTGCGGACCTTTTCAGCTGCTGCTGCTGTGCTTTCAGCAGGCTGTTTTGAGCACAGAGGGAATAGTGAATGAGCCGTCTTTTACACACCTCTAATCTGTTCCGTAGAAACACGGTGCAGCAACCCGTGCCAGGAGACTGTTTGTGCGGCAGTTTAAAGCTTACTACCACCTTGTCGGTTCACATCCACGTAGGTGCCTGCAAAGGTCACAACCGTCGCCGGCATTCTTTCGCAGAGGCAATATTGTAGCCTATGAGGTTTATCCGAGGCGCGATCATTGCTGGTTGAAAACTTTACCCAATACCCCGCCAGGATGACTTGAAATACAGTCAGCTTTGGCAATTTTTGCTAGCCTCTCTGGAGGCTTAGAGTATTGTTGAGAAAAAATAGCCTGGTTTCGTTTCTCGTCGAAAAGTTGTCTGCTGATGATTGAGCGCCAGAGCCAGAAGGCTTGTTGTTTTGTAAATATGTCCTCAAGACGGGTATCATTAAACTGCAGCGCAATTACAGCTCACCGTTACCCATCGTAAACAGGTTGGGCCTGTCTGGTCCGGTGGGCTCTCAGTGGCGCTAAAGCTTCCAGTGCATGTCGAGCACAATGTATTAGCCTTCCACCGCCTTACCCGCTGGACCACCTCGTCATCTTGCGTGGTTTCTTTGTTTAACACTCCTGAACCATGTGCATGTGGATGCCTTCTTCGTCTTTTGTTTCAGCCGCCGAGGGCCTGTTTTCCACTGAGGCCCTGCGTCAAACTCCCTATGAGACACAATCGAACGTTAGTAGTAACCTCCGATTACGGCCGAATGTGGATTCTGCTCGGACGACGGGGCACCGGTACATCCTTTGTAGCTTTGGCTTGTTAGCCAAACGCTACAGCAGTTTGCCATTTCCCATGAAATCATCCTTGATTTCCTTAAGAAAGGTGCCCCAAATTGGTGGAAAATCACATCTCAACCATACGCTGTCCAAAGCATTGACCCGCCTTCACGCGGCAAAACAGAACGTGTTGTTGGCCCGCACTGCTGGGTCAAACTGCGCTTCCCAAAAACAGATTGGGTCAAAACCGACAGAAGAAAACTCTAAGCCTGCTCTAAGCCCTACCCACGGGGAGGGCTCGACAGTCTCGCACAACGCGAGAGCCTCCGTTTCGCCTGTGTAATTTGGGGGCCGATGAAAACTGGGTCCGACCCGGTGAAGAAGCCCACGACCAGCCCGGCTAGCTCAGTCGGTAGAGCATGATACTCTTAATCTCAGGGTCGTGGGTTCGAGCCCCACGTTGGGCGGCTCTGTTGACTCTCTTTCTTCCCAAAAGGGTGGCGGGCTCCAGCGTGCCCATTCGCCGCGCAGGCTGAGTGGATTTTCGGGCTCCGGAAACATCTTTCAAAACAGATGTCGCTGTTAGTGCGAGCAATTTTAATCCCTAACCCTAACCCTTGCTTTTACACCGGTGATCCGGCGGCAGCAAGCAACAGCGGCTGTCTCTGTGGCGCAATCGGTTAGCGCGTTCGGCTGTTAACCGAAAGGTTGGTGGTTCGAGCCCACCCAGGGACGTGTGAAATGCCGGAGTTTTGCACGCGCGTCAGGTGTCCACTAACGCCTATGCCATTCTTAGGGTTGCGAGGCACAGCTTTCTCAGGGCGTTTATCTTGTGCACCTTCAATAAGCTGGCTTGTTTTAAAAGAACTCAGCGGCGGGCATTTGGTGAACATTTTCACCAGCTCGAGTAGTTTGCTGTGGCATGTGGATGCCTTCTTTACTGATGATCTGTCTCTGGGGCTCATCTAGTTGACATAGTATCCGCTGACATTCGGCTGAAGGTGCTGATCCACCATCTGCTCTTGGAACGGACTGGAACCGGGGGACTGTAGTGACCATCAGATCGGAATGCAGAATGGATCTGGTGGCTTTGGTGACCTCAGAATAAGAAGAAACAGACTAATATTAATGTAGATGCAAAAGTTCCATGTTGCCACAAAGTCAATACCCAATACCCCACCGGGATGACTTGAAATACAGTCAGCATCGGCAATTTTTGCCATTCTCTCTGGAGGCTTGTTGAGAAAGATAGTCTTGCTTCGTTTTGTTTCCTTTTATTGGCGTGGCTGGTTGTTGGTCCTCGTCAAAGAGGTGTCCACCGATCATAGCGTGCCGGAGCCAGAAGACTTGTTGTTTTGTCAATATGTTCTCAAGACTTTGCGGCAGGTATCAATAAACTACAGCACAATCACAGCTCACCGCTACCCATCGTAAACAGGTTGGGCCTGTCTGTTCCGGTGGGCTCTCAGTGGTGCTAAAGCATCAAATGAAGAGGATGGGATTCGAACCCACACAAACCAAGGCGTGCCGAGCACAACGGACTAGCCTTGCATCGCCTTAACCACTCGACCACCTTTCGTTTTGCGCGGTCCTTTTGTTTAACACTCCCGATTCAGACCACCAGCTCATTAGTAGAGCGCTAAGTGAACTGAACTGAGTGTGTCAGATAGGGAAGACACACAAAAATTGCAGAGTGGGGTCCCCAGGAACGAGGATCACTGCTAAATGTACCGAACGACGAGGATGGGATTCGAACCCACGCGTGCAGAGCACAATGGATTAGCAGTCCATCGCCTTAACCACTCGGCCACCTCGTCGTACTACGTGCCGTCTTTTATTTAGCACTCCCGATTCAGATCATCAGCTCATTAGTAGAGAACTCAAAGAACTGAACTGAGTGTGTTAGATAAGGAGGACACACAAAAAGTTCAGCATGGGGTCCCCAGGACCTAGATTAAGGTCCAGTGCTAAAGGAACCGAACGACAAGGATGGGATTAGCAGTCCATCGCCTTAACCACTCGGCCTCCCCGCCCCCTTGCTGACTGAGAGAGGCCATGCTGCGGACCTTTTCAGCTGCTGCTGCTGTGCTTTCAGCAGGCTGTTTTGAGCACAGAGGGAATAGTGAATGAGCCGTCTTTTACACACCTCTAATCTGTTCCGTAGAAACACGGTGCAGCAACCCGTGCCAGGAGACTGTTTGTGCGGCAGTTTAAAGCTTGCTACCACCTTGTCGGTTCACATCCACGTAGGTGCCTGCAAAGGTCACGACCGTCGCCGGCATTCTTTCGCAGAGGCAATATTGTAGCCTATGAGGTTTATCCGAGGCGCGATCATTGCTGGTTGAAAACTTTACCCAATACCCCGCCAGGATGACTTGAAATACAGTCAGCTTTGGCAATTTTTGCTAGCCTCTCTGGAGGCTTAGAGTATTGTTGAGAAAAAATAGCCTGGTTTCGTTTCTCGTCGAAAAGGTGTCTGCTGATGATTGAGCGCCAGAGCCAGAAGGCTTGTTGTTTTGTAAATATGTCCTCAAGACGGGTATCATTAAACTGCAGCGCAATTACAGCTCACCGTTACCCATCGTAAACAGGTTGGGCCTGTCTGGTCCGGTGGGCTCTCAGTGGCGCTAAAGCTTCCAGTGCATGTCGAGCACAATGTATTAGCCTTCCACCGCCTTACCCGCTGGACCACCTCGTCATCTTGCGTGGTTTCTTTGTTTAACACTCCTGAACCATGTGCATGTGGATGCCTTCTTCGTCTTTTGTTTCAGCCGCCGAGGGCCTGTTTTCCACTGAGGCCCTGCGTCAAACTCCCTATGAGACACAATCGAACGTTAGTAGTAACCTCCGATTACGGCCGAATGTGGATTCTGCTCGGACGACGGGGCACCGGTACATCCTTTGTAGCTTTGGCTTGTTAGCCAAACGCTACAGCAGTTTGCCATTTCCCATGAAATCATCCTTGATTTCCTTAAGAAAGGTGCCCCAAATTGGTGGAAAATCACATCTCAACCATACGCTGTCCAAAGCATTGACCCGCCTTCACGCGGCAAAACAGAACGTGTTGTTGGCCCGCACTGCTGGGTCAAACTGCGCTTCCCAAAAACAGATTGGGTCAAAACCGACAGAAGAAAACTCTAAGCCTGCTCTAAGCCCTACCCACGGGGAGGGCTCGACAGTCTCGCACAACGCGAGAGCCTCCGTTTCGCCTGTGTAATTTGGGGGCCGATGAAAACTGGGTCCGACCCGGTGAAGAAGCCCACGATCCGCCCGGCTAGCTCAGTCGGTAGAGCATGAGACTCTTAATCTCAGGGTCGTGGGTTCGAGCCCCACGTTGGGCGGCTCTGTTGACTCTCTTTCTTCCCAAAAGGGTGGCGGGCTCCAGCGTGCCCATTCGCCGCGCAGGCTGAGTGGATTTTCGGGCTCCGGAAACATCTTTCAAAACAGATGTCGCTGTTAGTGCGAGCAATTTTAATCCCTAACCCTAACCCTTGCTTTTACACCGGTGATCCGGCGGCAGCAAGCAACAGCGGCTGTCTCTGTGGCGCAATCGGTTAGCGCGTTCGGCTGTTAACCGAAAGGTTGGTGGTTCGAGCCCACCCAGGGACGTGTGAAATGCCGGAGTTTTGCACGCGCGTCAGGTGTCCACTAACGCCTATGCCATTCTTAGGGTTGCGAGGCACAGCTTTCTCAGGGCGTTTATCTTGTGCACCTTCAATAAGCTGGCTTGTTTTAAAAGAACTCAGCGGCGGGCATTTGGTGAACATTTTCACCAGCTCGAGTAGTTTGCTGTGGCATATGGATGCCTTCTTTACTGATGATCTGTCTCTGGGGCTCATCTAGTTGACATAGTATCCGCTGACATTCGGCTGAAGGTGCTGATCCACCATCTGCTCTTGGTACGGACTGGAACCGGGGGACTGTAGTGACCATCAGATCGGAATGCAGAATGGATCTGGTGGCTTTGGTGACCTCAGAATAAGAAGAAACAGACTAATATTAATGTAGATGCAAAAGTTCCATGTTGCCACAAAGTCAATACCCAATACCCCACCGGGATGACTTGAAATACAGTCAGCATCGGCAATTTTTGCCATTCTCTCTGGAGGCTTGTTGAGAAAGATAGTCTTGCTTCGTTTTGTTTCCTTTTATTGGCGTGGCTGGTTGTTGGTCCTCGTCAAAGAGGTGTCCACCGATCATAGCGTGCCGGAGCCAGAAGACTTGTTGTTTTGTCAATATGTTCTCAAGACTTTGCGGCAGGTATCAATAAACTACAGCACAATCACAGCTCACCGCTACCCATCGTAAACAGGTTGGGCCTGTCTGTTCCGGTGGGCTCTCAGTGGTGCTAAAGCATCAAATGAAGAGGATGGGATTCGAACCCACACAAACCAAGGCGTGCCGAGCACAACGGACTAGCCTTGCATCGCCTTAACCACTCGACCACCTTTCGTTTTGCGCGGTCCTTTTGTTTAACACTCCCGATTCAGACCACCAGCTCATTAGTAGAGCGCTCAGTGAACTGAACTGAGTGTGTCAGATAGGGAAGACACACAAAAATTGCAGAGTGGGGTCCCCAGGAACGAGGATCACTGCTAAATGTACGGAACGACGAGGATGGGATTCAAACCCACGCGTGCAGAGCACAATGGATTAGCAGTCCATCGCCTTAACCACTCGGCCACCTCGTCGTACTACGTGCCGTCTTTTATTTAGCACTCCCGATTCAGATCATCAGCTCATTAGTAGAGAACTCAAAGAACTGAACTGAGTGTGTTAGATAAGGAGGACACACAAAAAGTTCAGCATGGGGTCCCCAGGACCTAGATTAAGGTCCAGTGCTAAAGGAACCGAACGACAAGGATGGGATTAGCAGTCCATCGCCTTAACCACTCGGCCTCCCCGCCCCCTTGCTGACTGAGAGAGGCCATGCTGCGGACCTTTTCAGCTGCTGCTGCTGTGCTTTCAGCAGGCTGTTTTGAGCACAGAGGGAATAGTGAATGAGCCGTCTTTTACACACCTCTAATCTGTTCCGTAGAAACACGGTGCAGCAACCCGTGCCAGGAGACTGTTTGTGCGGCAGTTTAAAGCTTGCTACCACCTTGTCGGTTCACATCCACGTAGGTGCCTGCAAAGGTCACGACCGTCGCCGGCATTCTTTCGCAGAGGCAATATTGTAGCCTATGAGGTTTATCCGAGGCGCGATCATTGCTGGTTGAAAACTTTACCCAATACCCCGCCAGGATGACTTGAAATACAGTCAGCTTTGGCAATTTTTGCTAGCCTCTCTGGAGGCTTAGAGTATTGTTGAGAAAAAATAGCCTGGTTTCGTTTCTCGTCGAAAAGGTGTCTGCTGATGATTGAGCGCCAGAGCCAGAAGGCTTGTTGTTTTGTAAATATGTCCTCAAGACGGGTATCATTAAACTGCAGCGCAATTACAGCTCACCGTTACCCATCGTAAACAGGTTGGGCCTGTCTGGTCCGGTGGGCTCTCAGTGGCGCTAAAGCTTCCAGTGCATGTCGAGCACAATGTATTAGCCTTCCACCGCCTTACCCGCTGGACCACCTCGTCATCTTGCGTGGTTTCTTTGTTTAACACTCCTGAACCATGTGCATGTGGATGCCTTCTTCGTCTTTTGTTTCAGCCGCCGAGGGCCTGTTTTCCACTGAGGCCCTGCGTCAAACTCCCTATGAGACACAATCGAACGTTAGTAGTAACCTCCGATTACGGCCGAATGTGGATTCTGCTCGGACGACGGGGCACCGGTACATCCTTTGTAGCTTTGGCTTGTTAGCCAAACGCTACAGCAGTTTGCCATTTCCCATGAAATCATCCTTGATTTCCTTAAGAAAGGTGCCCCAAATTGGTGGAAAATCACATCTCAACCATACGCTGTCCAAAGCATTGACCCGCCTTCACGCGGCAAAACAGAACGTGTTGTTGGCCCGCACTGCTGGGTCAAACTGCGCTTCCCAAAAACAGATTGGGTCAAAACCGACAGAAGAAAACTCTAAGCCTGCTCTAAGCCCTACCCACGGGGAGGGCTCGACAGTCTCGCACAACGCGAGAGCCTCCGTTTCGCCTGTGTAATTTGGGGGCCGATGAAAACTGGGTCCGACCCGGTGAAGAAGCCCACGACCAGCCCGGCTAGCTCAGTCGGTAGAGCATGATACTCTTAATCTCAGGGTCGTGGGTTCGAGCCCCACGTTGGGCGGCTCTGTTGACTCTCTTTCTTCCCAAAAGGGTGGCGGGCTCCAGCGTGCCCATTCGCCGCGCAGGCTGAGTGGATTTTCGGGCTCCGGAAACATCTTTCAAAACAGATGTCGCTGTTAGTGCGAGCAATTTTAATCCCTAACCCTAACCCTTGCTTTTACACCGGTGATCCGGCGGCAGCAAGCAACAGCGGCTGTCTCTGTGGCGCAATCGGTTAGCGCGTTCGGCTGTTAACCGAAAGGTTGGTGGTTCGAGCCCACCCAGGGACGTGTGAAATGCCGGAGTTTTGCACGCGCGTCAGGTGTCCACTAACGCCTATGCCATTCTTAGGGTTGCGAGGCACAGCTTTCTCAGGGCGTTTATCTTGTGCACCTTCAATAAGCTGGCTTGTTTTAAAAGAACTCAGCGGCGGGCATTTGGTGAACATTTTCACCAGCTCGAGTAGTTTGCTGTGGCATGTGGATGCCTTCTTTACTGATGATCTGTCTCTGGGGCTCATCTAGTTGACATAGTATCCGCTGACATTCGGCTGAAGGTGCTGATCCACCATCTGCTCTTGGTACGGACTGGAACCGGGGGACTGTAGTGACCATCAGATCGGAATGCAGAATGGATCTGGTGGCTTTGGTGACCTCAGAATAAGAAGAAACAGACTAATATTAATGTAGATGCAAAAGTTCCATGTTGCCACAAAGTCAATACCCAATACCCCACCGGGATGACTTGAAATACAGTCAGCATCGGCAATTTTTGCCATTCTCTCTGGAGGCTTGTTGAGAAAGATAGTCTTGCTTCGTTTTGTTTCCTTTTATTGGCGTGGCTGGTTGTTGGTCCTCGTCAAAGAGGTGTCCACCGATCATAGCGTGCCGGAGCCAGAAGACTTGTTGTTTTGTCAATATGTTCTCAAGACTTTGCGGCAGGTATCAATAAACTACAGCACAATCACAGCTCACCGCTACCCATCGTAAACAGGTTGGGCCTGTCTGTTCCGGTGGGCTCTCAGTGGTGCTAAAGCATCAAATGAAGAGGATGGGATTCGAACCCACACAAACCAAGGCGTGCCGAGCACAACGGACTAGCCTTGCATCGCCTTAACCACTCGACCACCTTTCGTTTTGCGCGGTCCTTTTGTTTAACACTCCCGATTCAGACCACCAGCTCATTAGTAGAGCGCTCAGTGAACTGAACTGAGTGTGTCAGATAGGGAAGACACACAAAAATTGCAGAGTGGGGTCCCCAGGAACGAGGATCACTGCTAAATGTACCGAACGACGAGGATGGGATTCGAACCCACGCGTGCAGAGCACAATGGATTAGCAGTCCATCGCCTTAACCACTCGGCCACCTCGTCGTACTACGTGCCGTCTTTTATTTAGCACTCCCGATTCAGATCATCAACTCATTAGTAGAGAACTCAAAGAACTGAACTGAGTGTGTTAGATAAGGAGGACACACAAAAAGTTCAGCATGGGGTCCCCAGGACCTAGATTAAGGTCCAGTGCTAAAGGAACCGAACGACAAGGATGGGATTAGCAGTCCATCGCCTTAACCACTCGGCCTCCCCGCCCCCTTGCTGACTGAGAGAGGCCATGCTGCGGACCTTTTCAGCTGCTGCTGCTGTGCTTTCAGCAGGCTGTTTTGAGCACAGAGGGAATAGTGAATGAGCCGTCTTTTACACACCTCTAATCTGTTCCGTAGAAACACGGTGCAGCAACCCGTGCCAGGAGACTGTTTGTGCGGCAGTTTAAAGCTTGCTACCACCTTGTCGGTTCACATCCACGTAGGTGCCTGCAAAGGTCACGACCGTCGCCGGCATTCTTTCGCAGAGGCAATATTGTAGCCTATGAGGTTTATCCGAGGCGCGATCATTGCTGGTTGAAAACTTTACCCAATACCCCGCCAGGATGACTTGAAATACAGTCAGCTTTGGCAATTTTTGCTAGCCTCTCTGGAGGCTTAGAGTATTGTTGAGAAAAAATAGCCTGGTTTCGTTTCTCGTCGAAAAGGTGTCTGCTGATGATTGAGCGCCAGAGCCAGAAGGCTTGTTGTTTTGTAAATATGTCCTCAAGACGGGTATCATTAAACTGCAGCGCAATTACAGCTCACCGTTACCCATCGTAAACAGGTTGGGCCTGTCTGGTCCGGTGGGCTCTCAGTGGCGCTAAAGCTTCCAGTGCATGTCGAGCACAATGTATTAGCTTTCCACCGCCTTACCCGCTGGACCACCTCGTCATCTTGCGTGGTTTCTTTGTTTAACACTCCTGAACCATGTGCATGTGGATGCCTTCTTCGTCTTTTGTTTCAGCCGCCGAGGGCCTGTTTTCCACTGAGGCCCTGCGTCAAACTCCCTATGAGACACAATCGAACGTTAGTAGTAACCTCCGATTACGGCCGAATGTGGATTCTGCTCGGACGACGGGGCACCGGTACATCCTTTGTAGCTTTGGCTTGTTAGCCAAACGCTACAGCAGTTTGCCATTTCCCATGAAATCATCCTTGATTTCCTTAAGAAAGGTGCCCCAAATTGGTGGAAAATCACATCTCAACCATACGCTGTCCAAAGCATTGACCCGCCTTCACGCGGCAAAACAGAACGTGTTGTTGGCCCGCACTGCTGGGTCAAACTGCGCTTCCCAAAAACAGATTGGGTCAAAACCGACAGAAGAAATCTCTAAGCCTGCTCTAAGCCCTACCCACGGGGAGGGCTCGACAGTCTCGCACAACGCGAGAGCCTCCGTTTCGCCTGTGTAATTTGGGGGCCGATGAAAACTGGGTCCGACCCGGTGAAGAAGCCCACGATCAGCCCGGCTAGCTCAGTCGGTAGAGCATGAGACTCTTAATCTCAGGGTCGTGGGTTCGAGCCCCACGTTGGGCGGCTCTGTTGACTCTCTTTCTTCCCAAAAGGGTGGCGGGCTCCAGCGTGCCCATTCGCCGCGCAGGCTGAGTGGATTTTGCGAGCTCCGGAAACATCTTTCAAAACAGATGTCGCTGTTAGTGCGAGCAATTTTAATCCCTATCACTAACCCTAACCCTTGCTTTTACACCGGTGATCCGGCGGCAGCAAGCAACAGCGGCTGTCTCTGTGGCGCAATCGGTTAGCGCGTTCGGCTGTTAACCGAAAGGTTGGTGGTTCGAGCCCACCCAGGGACGTGTGAAATGCCGGAGTTTTGCACGCGCGTCAGGTGTCCACTAACGCCTATGCCATTCTTAGGGTTGCGAGGCACAGCTTTCTCAGGGCGTTTATCTTGTGCACCTTCAATAAGCTGGCTTGTTTTAAAAGAACTCAGCGGCGGGCATTTGGTGAACATTTTCACCAGCTCGAGTAGTTTGCTGTGGCATGTGGATGCCTTCTTAACTGATGATCTGTCTCTGGGGCTCATCTAGTTGACATAGTATCCGCTGACATTCGGCTGAAGGTGCTGATCCACCATCTGCTCTTGGTACGGACTGGAACCGGGGGACTGTAGTGACCATCAGATCGGAATGCAGAATGGATCTGGTGGCTACGGTGACCTCAGAATAAGAAGAAACAGACTAATATTAATGTAGATGCAAAAGTTCCATGTTGCCACAAAGTCAATACCCAATACCCCACCGGGATGACTTGAAATACAGTCAGCATCGGCAATTTTTGCCAGTCTCTCTGGAGGCTTGTTGAGAAAGATAGTCTTGCTTCGTTTTGTTTCCTTTTATTGGCGTGGCTGGTTGTTGGTCCTCGTCAAAGAGGTGTCCACCGATCATAGCGTGCCGGAGCCAGAAGACTTGTTGTTTTGTCAATATGTTCTCAAGACTTTGCGGCAGGTATCAATAAACTACAGCACAATCACAGCTCGCCGCTACCCATCGTAAACAGGTTGGGCCTGTCTGTTCCGGTGGGCTCTCAGTGGTGCTAAAGCATCAAATGAAGAGGATGGGATTCGAACCCACACAAACCAAGGCGTGCCGAGCACAACGGACTAGCCTTGCATCGCCTTAACCACTCGACCACCTTTCGTTTTGCGCGGTCCTTTTGTTTAACACTCCCGATTCAGACCACCAGCTCATTAGTAGAGCTCTCAGTGAACTGAACTGAGTGTGTCAGATAGGGAAGACACACAAAAATTGCAGAGTGGGGTCCCCAGGACCGCTGCTAAATGTACCGAACGACGAGGATGGGATTCGAACCTACGCGTGCAGAGCACAATGGATTAGCAGTCCATCGCCTTAACCACTCGGCCACCTCGTCGTATTACGTGCCGTCTTTTATTTAGCACTCCCGATTCAGATCATCAGCTCATTAGTAGAGAACTCAAAGAACTGAACTGAGTGTGTTAGATAAGGAGGACACACAAAAAGTTCAGCATGGGGTCCCCAGGACCTAGATTAAGGTCCAGTGCTAAAGGAACCGAACGACAAGGATGGGATTAGCAGTCCATCGCCTTAACCACTCGGCCTCCCCGCCCCCTTGCTGACTGAGAGAGGCCATGCTGCGGACCTTTTCAGCTGCTGCTGCTGTGCTTTCAGCAGGCTGTTTTGAGCACAGAGGGAATAGTGAATGAGCCGTCTTTTACACACCTCTAATCTGTTCCGTAGAAACACGATGCAGCAACCCGTGCCAGGAGAATGTTTGTGCGGCAGTTTAAAGCTTGCTACCACCTTGTCGGTTCACATCCACGTAGGTGCCTGCAAAGGTCACGACCGTCGCCGGCATTCTTTCGCAGAGGCAATATTGTAGCCTATGAGGTTTATCCGAGGCGCGATCATTGCTGGTTGAAAACTTTACCCAATACCCCGCCAGGATGACTTGAAATACAGTCAGCTTTGGCAATTTTTGCTAGCCTCTCTGGAGGCTTAGAGTATTGTTGAGAAAAAATAGCCTGGCTTTGTTTCTCGTCGAAAAGGTGTCTGCTTATGATTGAGCGCCAGAGCCAGAAGGCTTGTTGTTTTCTAAATATGTCCTCAAGACGGGTATCATTAAACTGCAGCGCAATTACAGCTCACCGTTACCCATCGTAAACAGGTTGGGCCTGTCTGGTCCGGTGGGCTCTCAGTGGCGCTAAAGCTTCCAGTGCATGTCGAGCACAATGTATTAGCCTTCCACCGCCTTACCCGCTGGACCACCTCGTCATCTTGCGTGGTTTCTTTGTTTAACACTCCTGAACCATGTGCATGTGGATGCCTTCTTCGTCTTTTGTTTCAGCCGCCGAGGGCCTGTTTTCCACTGAGGCCCTGCGTCAAACTCCCTATGAGACACAATCGAACGTTAGTAGTAACCTCCGATTACGGCCGAATGTGGATTCTGCTCGGACGACGGGGCACCGGTACATCCTTTGTAGCTTTGGCTTGTTAGCCAAACGCTACAGCAGTTTGCCATTTCCCATGAAATCATCCTTGATTTCCTTAAGAAAGGTGCCCCAAATTGGTGGAAAATCACATCTCAACCATACGCTGTCCAAAGCATTGACCCGCCTTCACGCGGCAAAACAGAACGTGTTGTTGGCCCGCACTGCTGGGTCAAACTGCGCTTCCCAAAAACAGATTGGGTCAAAACCGACAGAAGAAAACTCTAAGCCTGCTCTAAGCCCTACCCACGGGGAGGGCTCGACAGTCTCGCACAACGCGAGAGCCTCCGTTTCGCCTGTGTAATTTGGGGGCCGATGAAAACTGGGTCCGACCCGGTGAAGAAGCCCACGATCCGCCCGGCTAGCTCAGTCGGTAGAGCATGAGACTCTTAATCTCAGGGTCGTGGGTTCGAGCCCCACGTTGGGCGGCTCTGTTGACTCTCTTTCTTCCCAAAAGGGTGGCGGGCTCCAGCGTGCCCATTCGCCGCGCAGGCTGAGTGGATTTTCGGGCTCCGGAAACATCTTTCAAAACAGATGTCGCTGTTAGTGCGAGCAATTTTAATCCCTAACCCTAACCCTTGCTTTTACACCGGTGATCCGGCGGCAGCAAGCAACAGCGGCTGTCTCTGTGGCGCAATCGGTTAGCGCGTTCGGCTGTTAACCGAAAGGTTGGTGGTTCGAGCCCACCCAGGGACGTGTGAAATGCCGGAGTTTTGCACGCGCGTCAGGTGTCCACTAACGCCTATGCCATTCTTAGGGTTGCGAGGCACAGCTTTCTCAGGGCGTTTATCTTGTGCACCTTCAATAAGCTGGCTTGTTTTAAAAGAACTCAGCGGCGGGCATTTGGTGAACATTTTCACCAGCTCGAGTAGTTTGCTGTGGCATGTGGATGCCTTCTTTACTGATGATCTGTCTCTGGGGCTCATCTAGTTGACATAGTATCCGCTGACATTCGGCTGAAGGTGCTGATCCACCATCTGCTCTTGGTACGGACTGGAACCGGGGGACTGTAGTGACCATCAGATCGGAATGCAGAATGGATCTGGTGGCTTTGGTGACCTCAGAATAAGAAGAAACAGACTAATATTAATGTAGATGCAAAAGTTCCATGTTGCCACAAAGTCAATACCCAATACCCCACCGGGATGACTTGAAATACAGTCAGCATCGGCAATTTTTGCCATTCTCTCTGGAGGCTTGTTGAGAAAGATAGTCTTGCTTCGTTTTGTTTCCTTTTATTGGCGTGGCTGGTTGTTGGTCCTCGTCAAAGAGGTGTCCACCGATCATAGCGTGCCGGAGCCAGAAGACTTGTTGTTTTGTCAATATGTTCTCAAGACTTTGCGGCAGGTATCAATAAACTACAGCACAATCACAGCTCACCGCTACCCATCGTAAACAGGTTGGGCCTGTCTGTTCCGGTGGGCTCTCAGTGGTGCTAAAGCATCAAATGAAGAGGATGGGATTCGAACCCACACAAACCAAGGCGTGCCGAGCACAACGGACTAGCCTTGCATCGCCTTAACCACTCGACCACCTTTCGTTTTGCGCGGTCCTTTTGTTTAACACTCCCGATTCAGACCACCAGCTCATTAGTAGAGCGCTCAGTGAACTGAACTGAGTGTGTCAGATAGGGAAGACACACAAAAATTGCAGAGTGGGGTCCCCAGGAACGAGGATCACTGCTAAATGTACGGAACGACGAGGATGGGATTCGAACCCACGCGTGCAGAGCACAATGGATTAGCAGTCCATCGCCTTAACCACTCGGCCACCTCGTCGTACTACGTGCCGTCTTTTATTTAGCACTCCCGATTCAGATCATCAGCTCATTAGTAGAGAACTCAAAGAACTGAACTGAGTGTGTTAGATAAGGAGGACACACAAAAAGTTCAGCATGGGGTCCCCAGGACCTAGATTAAGGTCCAGTGCTAAAGGAACCGAACGACAAGGATGGGATTAGCAGTCCATCGCCTTAACCACTCGGCCTCCCCGCCCCCTTGCTGACTGAGAGAGGCCATGCTGCGGACCTTTTCAGCTGCTGCTGCTGTGCTTTCAGCAGGCTGTTTTGAGCACAGAGGGAATAGTGAATGAGCCGTCTTTTACACACCTCTAATCTGTTCCGTAGAAACACGGTGCAGCAACCCGTGCCAGGAGACTGTTTGTGCGGCAGTTTAAAGCTTGCTACCACCTTGTCGGTTCACATCCACGTAGGTGCCTGCAAAGGTCACGACCGTCGCCGGCATTCTTTCGCAGAGGCAATATTGTAGCCTATGAGGTTTATCCGAGGCGCGATCATTGCTGGTTGAAAACTTTACCCAATACCCCGCCAGGATGACTTGAAATACAGTCAGCTTTGGCAATTTTTGCTAGCCTCTCTGGAGGCTTAGAGTATTGTTGAGAAAAAATAGCCTGGTTTCGTTTCTCGTCGAAAAGGTGTCTGCTGATGATTGAGCGCCAGAGCCAGAAGGCTTGTTGTTTTGTAAATATGTCCTCAAGACGGGTATCATTAAACTGCAGCGCAATTACAGCTCACCGTTACCCATCGTAAACAGGTTGGGCCTGTCTGGTCCGGTGGGCTCTCAGTGGCGCTAAAGCTTCCAGTGCATGTCGAGCACAATGTATTAGCCTTCCACCGCCTTACCCGCTGGACCACCTCGTCATCTTGCGTGGTTTCTTTGTTTAACACTCCTGAACCATGTGCATGTGGATGCCTTCTTCGTCTTTTGTTTCAGCCGCCGAGGGCCTGTTTTCCACTGAGGCCCTGCGTCAAACTCCCTATGAGACACAATCGAACGTTAGTAGTAACCTCCGATTACGGCCGAATGTGGATTCTGCTCGGACGACGGGGCACCGGTACATCCTTTGTAGCTTTGGCTTGTTAGCCAAACGCTACAGCAGTTTGCCATTTCCCATGAAATCATCCTTGATTTCCTTAAGAAAGGTGCCCCAAATTGGTGGAAAATCACATCTCAACCATACGCTGTCCAAAGCATTGACCCGCCTTCACGCGGCAAAACAGAACGTGTTGTTGGCCCGCACTGCTGGGTCAAACTGCGCTTCCCAAAAACAGATTGGGTCAAAACCGACAGAAGAAAACTCTAAGCCTGCTCTAAGCCCTACCCACGGGGAGGGCTCGACAGTCTCGCACAACGCGAGAGCCTCCGTTTCGCCTGTGTAATTTGGGGGCCGATGAAAACTGGGTCCGACCCGGTGAAGAAGCCCACGACCAGCCCGGCTAGCTCAGTCGGTAGAGCATGATACTCTTAATCTCAGGGTCGTGGGTTCGAGCCCCACGTTGGGCGGCTCTGTTGACTCTCTTTCTTCCCAAAAGGGTGGCGGGCTCCAGCGTGCCCATTCGCCGCGCAGGCTGAGTGGATTTTCGGGCTCCGGAAACATCTTTCAAAACAGATGTCGCTGTTAGTGCGAGCAATTTTAATCCCTAACCCTAACCCTTGCTTTTACACCGGTGATCCGGCGGCAGCAAGCAACAGCGGCTGTCTCTGTGGCGCAATCGGTTAGCGCGTTCGGCTGTTAACCGAAAGGTTGGTGGTTCGAGCCCACCCAGGGACGTGTGAAATGCCGGAGTTTTGCACGCGCGTCAGGTGTCCACTAACGCCTATGCCATTCTTAGGGTTGCGAGGCACAGCTTTCTCAGGGCGTTTATCTTGTGCACCTTCAATAAGCTGGCTTGTTTTAAAAGAACTCAGCGGCGGGCATTTGGTGAACATTTTCACCAGCTCGAGTAGTTTGCTGTGGCATGTGGATGCCTTCTTTACTGATGATCTGTCTCTGGGGCTCATCTAGTTGACATAGTATCCGCTGACATTCGGCTGAAGGTGCTGATCCACCATCTGCTCTTGGTACGGACTGGAACCGGGGGACTGTAGTGACCATCAGATCGGAATGCAGAATGGATCTGGTGGCTTTGGTGACCTCAGAATAAGAAGAAACAGACTAATATTAATGTAGATGCAAAAGTTCCATGTTGCCACAAAGTCAATACCCAATACCCCACCGGGATGACTTGAAATACAGTCAGCATCGGCAATTTTTGCCATTCTCTCTGGAGGCTTGTTGAGAAAGATAGTCTTGCTTCGTTTTGTTTCCTTTTATTGGCGTGGCTGGTTGTTGGTCCTCGTCAAAGAGGTGTCCACCGATCATAGCGTGCCGGAGCCAGAAGACTTGTTGTTTTGTCAATATGTTCTCAAGACTTTGCGGCAGGTATCAATAAACTACAGCACAATCACAGCTCACCGCTACCCATCGTAAACAGGTTGGGCCTGTCTGTTCCGGTGGGCTCTCAGTGGTGCTAAAGCATCAAATGAAGAGGATGGGATTCGAACCCACACAAACCAAGGCGTGCCGAGCACAACGGACTAGCCTTGCATCGCCTTAACCACTCGACCACCTTTCGTTTTGCGCGGTCCTTTTGTTTAACACTCCCGATTCAGACCACCAGCTCATTAGTAGAGCGCTAAGTGAACTGAACTGAGTGTGTCAGATAGGGAAGACACACAAAAATTGCAGAGTGGGGTCCCCAGGAACGAGGATCACTGCTAAATGTACCGAACGACGAGGATGGGATTCGAACCCACGCGTGCAGAGCACAATGGATTAGCAGTCCATCGCCTTAACCACTCGGCCACCTCGTCGTACTACGTGCCGTCTTTTATTTAGCACTCCCGATTCAGATCATCAGCTCATTAGTAGAGAACTCAAAGAACTGAACTGAGTGTGTTAGATAAGGAGGACACACAAAAAGTTCAGCATGGGGTCCCCAGGACCTAGATTAAGGTCCAGTGCTAAAGGAACCGAACGACAAGGATGGGATTAGCAGTCCATCGCCTTAACCACTCGGCCTCCCCGCCCCCTTGCTGACTGAGAGAGGCCATGCTGCGGACCTTTTCAGCTGCTGCTGCTGTGCTTTCAGCAGGCTGTTTTGAGCACAGAGGGAATAGTGAATGAGCCGTCTTTTACACACCTCTAATCTGTTCCGTAGAAACACGGTGCAGCAACCCGTGCCAGGAGACTGTTTGTGCGGCAGTTTAAAGCTTGCTACCACCTTGTCGGTTCACATCCACGTAGGTGCCTGCAAAGGTCACGACCGTCGCCGGCATTCTTTCGCAGAGGCAATATTGTAGCCTATGAGGTTTATCCGAGGCGCGATCATTGCTGGTTGAAAACTTTACCCAATACCCCGCCAGGATGACTTGAAATACAGTCAGCTTTGGCAATTTTTGCTAGCCTCTCTGGAGGCTTAGAGTATTGTTGAGAAAAAATAGCCTGGTTTCGTTTCTCGTCGAAAAGGTGTCTGCTGATGATTGAGCGCCAGAGCCAGAAGGCTTGTTGTTTTGTAAATATGTCCTCAAGACGGGTATCATTAAACTGCAGCGCAATTACAGCTCACCGTTACCCATCGTAAACAGGTTGGGCCTGTCTGGTCCGGTGGGCTCTCAGTGGCGCTAAAGCTTCCAGTGCATGTCGAGCACAATGTATTAGCCTTCCACCGCCTTACCCGCTGGACCACCTCGTCATCTTGCGTGGTTTCTTTGTTTAACACTCCTGAACCATGTGCATGTGGATGCCTTCTTCGTCTTTTGTTTCAGCCGCCGAGGGCCTGTTTTCCACTGAGGCCCTGCGTCAAACTCCCTATGAGACACAATCGAACGTTAGTAGTAACCTCCGATTACGGCCGAATGTGGATTCTGCTCGGACGACGGGGCACCGGTACATCCTTTGTAGCTTTGGCTTGTTAGCCAAACGCTACAGCAGTTTGCCATTTCCCATGAAATCATCCTTGATTTCCTTAAGAAAGGTGCCCCAAATTGGTGGAAAATCACATCTCAACCATACGCTGTCCAAAGCATTGACCCGCCTTCACGCGGCAAAACAGAACGTGTTGTTGGCCCGCACTGCTGGGTCAAACTGCGCTTCCCAAAAACAGATTGGGTCAAAACCGACAGAAGAAATCTCTAAGCCTGCTCTAAGCCCTACCCACGGGGAGGGCTCGACAGTCTCGCACAACGCGAGAGCCTCCGTTTCGCCTGTGTAATTTGGGGGCCGATGAAAACTGGGTCCGACCCGGTGAAGAAGCCCACGATCAGCCCGGCTAGCTCAGTCGGTAGAGCATGAGACTCTTAATCTCAGGGTCGTGGGTTCGAGCCCCACGTTGGGCGGCTCTGTTGACTCTCTTTCTTCCCAAAAGGGTGGCGGGCTCCAGCGTGCCCATTCGCCGCGCAGGCTGAGTGGATTTTGCGAGCTCCGGAAACATCTTTCAAAACAGATGTCGCTGTTAGTGCGAGCAATTTTAATCCCTATCACTAACCCTAACCCTTGCTTTTACACCGGTGATCCGGCGGCAGCAAGCAACAGCGGCTGTCTCTGTGGCGCAATCGGTTAGCGCGTTCGGCTGTTAACCGAAAGGTTGGTGGTTCGAGCCCACCCAGGGACGTGTGAAATGCCGGAGTTTTGCACGCGCGTCAGGTGTCCACTAACGCCTATGCCATTCTTAGGGTTGCGAGGCACAGCTTTCTCAGGGCGTTTATCTTGTGCACCTTCAATAAGCTGGCTTGTTTTAAAAGAACTCAGCGGCGGGCATTTGGTGAACATTTTCACCAGCTCGAGTAGTTTGCTGTGGCATGTGGATGCCTTCTTTACTGATGATCTGTCTCTGGGGCTCATCTAGTTGACATAGTATCCGCTGACATTCGGCTGAAGGTGCTGATCCACCATCTGCTCTTGGTACGGACTGGAACCGGGGGACTGTAGTGACCATCAGATCGGAATGCAGAATGGATCTGGTGGCTTTGGTGACCTCAGAATAAGAAGAAACAGACTAATATTAATGTAGATGCAAAAGTTCCATGTTGCCACAAAGTCAATACCCAATACCCCACCGGGATGACTTGAAATACAGTCAGCATCGGCAATTTTTGCCATTCTCTCTGGAGGCTTGTTGAGAAAGATAGTCTTGCTTCGTTTTGTTTCCTTTTATTGGCGTGGCTGGTTGTTGGTCCTCGTCAAAGAGGTGTCCACCGATCATAGCGTGCCGGAGCCAGAAGACTTGTTGTTTTGTCAATATGTTCTCAAGACTTTGCGGCAGGTATCAATAAACTACAGCACAATCACAGCTCACCGCTACCCATCGTAAACAGGTTGGGCCTGTCTGTTCCGGTGGGCTCTCAGTGGTGCTAAAGCATCAAATGAAGAGGATGGGATTCGAACCCACACAAACCAAGGCGTGCCGAGCACAACGGACTAGCCTTGCATCGCCTTAACCACTCGACCACCTTTCGTTTTGCGCGGTCCTTTTGTTTAACACTCCCGATTCAGACCACCAGCTCATTAGTAGAGCGCTAAGTGAACTGAACTGAGTGTGTCAGATAGGGAAGACACACAAAAATTGCAGAGTGGGGTCCCCAGGAACGAGGATCACTGCTAAATGTACCGAACGACGAGGATGGGATTCGAACCCACGCGTGCAGAGCACAATGGATTAGCAGTCCATCGCCTTAACCACTCGGCCACCTCGTCGTACTACGTGCCGTCTTTTATTTAGCACTCCCGATTCAGATCATCAGCTCATTAGTAGAGAACTCAAAGAACTGAACTGAGTGTGTTAGATAAGGAGGACACACAAAAAGTTCAGCATGGGGTCCCCAGGACCTAGATTAAGGTCCAGTGCTAAAGGAACCGAACGACAAGGATGGGATTAGCAGTCCATCGCCTTAACCACTCGGCCTCCCCGCCCCCTTGCTGACTGAGAGAGGCCATGCTGCGGACCTTTTCAGCTGCTGCTGCTGTGCTTTCAGCAGGCTGTTTTGAGCACAGAGGGAATAGTGAATGAGCCGTCTTTTACACACCTCTAATCTGTTCCGTAGAAACACGGTGCAGCAACCCGTGCCAGGAGACTGTTTGTGCGGCAGTTTAAAGCTTGCTACCACCTTGTCGGTTCACATCCACGTAGGTGCCTGCAAAGGTCACGACCGTCGCCGGCATTCTTTCGCAGAGGCAATATTGTAGCCTATGAGGTTTATCCGAGGCGCGATCATTGCTGGTTGAAAACTTTACCCAATACCCCGCCAGGATGACTTGAAATACAGTCAGCTTTGGCAATTTTTGCTAGCCTCTCTGGAGGCTTAGAGTATTGTTGAGAAAAAATAGCCTGGTTTCGTTTCTCGTCGAAAAGGTGTCTGCTGATGATTGAGCGCCAGAGCCAGAAGGCTTGTTGTTTTGTAAATATGTCCTCAAGACGGGTATCATTAAACTGCAGCGCAATTACAGCTCACCGTTACCCATCGTAAACAGGTTGGGCCTGTCTGGTCCGGTGGGCTCTCAGTGGCGCTAAAGCTTCCAGTGCATGTCGAGCACAATGTATTAGCCTTCCACCGCCTTACCCGCTGGACCACCTCGTCATCTTGCGTGGTTTCTTTGTTTAACACTCCTGAACCATGTGCATGTGGATGCCTTCTTCGTCTTTTGTTTCAGCCGCCGAGGGCCTGTTTTCCACTGAGGCCCTGCGTCAAACTCCCTATGAGACACAATCGAACGTTAGTAGTAACCTCCGATTACGGCCGAATGTGGATTCTGCTCGGACGACGGGGCACCGGTACATCCTTTGTAGCTTTGGCTTGTTAGCCAAACGCTACAGCAGTTTGCCATTTCCCATGAAATCATCCTTGATTTCCTTAAGAAAGGTGCCCCAAATTGGTGGAAAATCACATCTCAACCATACGCTGTCCAAAGCATTGACCCGCCTTCACGCGGCAAAACAGAACGTGTTGTTGGCCCGCACTGCTGGGTCAAACTGCGCTTCCCAAAAACAGATTGGGTCAAAACCGACAGAAGAAAACTCTAAGCCTGCTCTAAGCCCTACCCACGGGGAGGGCTCGACAGTCTCGCACAACGCGAGAGCCTCCGTTTCGCCTGTGTAATTTGGGGGCCGATGAAAACTGGGTCCGACCCGGTGAAGAAGCCCACGACCAGCCCGGCTAGCTCAGTCGGTAGAGCATGATACTCTTAATCTCAGGGTCGTGGGTTCGAGCCCCACGTTGGGCGGCTCTGTTGACTCTCTTTCTTCCCAAAAGGGTGGCGGGCTCCAGCGTGCCCATTCGCCGCGCAGGCTGAGTGGATTTTCGGGCTCCGGAAACATCTTTCAAAACAGATGTCGCTGTTAGTGCGAGCAATTTTAATCCCTAACCCTAACCCTTGCTTTTACACCGGTGATCCGGCGGCAGCAAGCAACAGCGGCTGTCTCTGTGGCGCAATCGGTTAGCGCGTTCGGCTGTTAACCGAAAGGTTGGTGGTTCGAGCCCACCCAGGGACGTGTGAAATGCCGGAGTTTTGCACGCGCGTCAGGTGTCCACTAACGCCTATGCCATTCTTAGGGTTGCGAGGCACAGCTTTCTCAGGGCGTTTATCTTGTGCACCTTCAATAAGCTGGCTTGTTTTAAAAGAACTCAGCGGCGGGCATTTGGTGAACATTTTCACCAGCTCGAGTAGTTTGCTGTGGCATGTGGATGCCTTCTTTACTGATGATCTGTCTCTGGGGCTCATCTAGTTGACATAGTATCCGCTGACATTCGGCTGAAGGTGCTGATCCACCATCTGCTCTTGGTACGGACTGGAACCGGGGGACTGTAGTGACCATCAGATCGGAATGCAGAATGGATCTGGTGGCTTTGGTGACCTCAGAATAAGAAGAAACAGACTAATATTAATGTAGATGCAAAAGTTCCATGTTGCCACAAAGTCAATACCCAATACCCCACCGGGATGACTTGAAATACAGTCAGCATCGGCAATTTTTGCCATTCTCTCTGGAGGCTTGTTGAGAAAGATAGTCTTGCTTCGTTTTGTTTCCTTTTATTGGCGTGGCTGGTTGTTGGTCCTCGTCAAAGAGGTGTCCACCGATCATAGCGTGCCGGAGCCAGAAGACTTGTTGTTTTGTCAATATGTTCTCAAGACTTTGCGGCAGGTATCAATAAACTACAGCACAATCACAGCTCACCGCTACCCATCGTAAACAGGTTGGGCCTGTCTGTTCCGGTGGGCTCTCAGTGGTGCTAAAGCATCAAATGAAGAGGATGGGATTCGAACCCACACAAACCAAGGCGTGCCGAGCACAACGGACTAGCCTTGCATCGCCTTAACCACTCGACCACCTTTCGTTTTGCGCGGTCCTTTTGTTTAACACTCCCGATTCAGACCACCAGCTCATTAGTAGAGCGCTCAGTGAACTGAACTGAGTGTGTCAGATAGGGAAGACACACAAAAATTGCAGAGTGGGGTCCCCAGGAACGAGGATCACTGCTAAATGTACCGAACGACGAGGATGGGATTCGAACCCACGCGTGCAGAGCACAATGGATTAGCAGTCCATCGCCTTAACCACTCGGCCACCTCGTCGTACTACGTGCCGTCTTTTATTTAGCACTCCCGATTCAGATCATCAGCTCATTAGTAGAGAACTCAAAGAACTGAACTGAGTGTGTTAGATAAGGAGGACACACAAAAAGTTCAGCATGGGGTCCCCAGGACCTAGATTAAGGTCCAGTGCTAAAGGAACCGAACGACAAGGATGGGATTAGCAGTCCATCGCCTTAACCACTCGGCCTCCCCGCCCCCTTGCTGACTGAGAGAGGCCATGCTGCGGACCTTTTCAGCTGCTGCTGCTGTGCTTTCAGCAGGCTGTTTTGAGCACAGAGGGAATAGTGAATGAGCCGTCTTTTACACACCTCTAATCTGTTCCGTAGAAACACGGTGCAGCAACCCGTGCCAGGAGACTGTTTGTGCGGCAGTTTAAAGCTTGCTACCACCTTGTCGGTTCACATCCACGTAGGTGCCTGCAAAGGTCACGACCGTCGCCGGCATTCTTTCGCAGAGGCAATATTGTAGCCTATGAGGTTTATCCGAGGCGCGATCATTGCTGGTTGAAAACTTTACCCAATACCCCGCCAGGATGACTTGAAATACAGTCAGCTTTGGCAATTTTTGCTAGCCTCTCTGGAGGCTTAGAGTATTGTTGAGAAAAAATAGCCTGGTTTCGTTTCTCGTCGAAAAGGTGTCTGCTGATGATTGAGCGCCAGAGCCAGAAGGCTTGTTGTTTTGTAAATATGTCCTCAAGACGGGTATCATTAAACTGCAGCGCAATTACAGCTCACCGTTACCCATCGTAAACAGGTTGGGCCTGTCTGGTCCGGTGGGCTCTCAGTGGCGCTAAAGCTTCCAGTGCATGTCGAGCACAATGTATTAGCCTTCCACCGCCTTACCCGCTGGACCACCTCGTCATCTTGCGTGGTTTCTTTGTTTAACACTCCTGAACCATGTGCATGTGGATGCCTTCTTCGTCTTTTGTTTCAGCCGCCGAGGGCCTGTTTTCCACTGAGGCCCTGCGTCAAACTCCCTATGAGACACAATCGAACGTTAGTAGTAACCTCCGATTACGGCCGAATGTGGATTCTGCTCGGACGACGGGGCACCGGTACATCCTTTGTAGCTTTGGCTTGTTAGCCAAACGCTACAGCAGTTTGCCATTTCCCATGAAATCATCCTTGATTTCCTTAAGAAAGGTGCCCCAAATTGGTGGAAAATCACATCTCAACCATACGCTGTCCAAAGCATTGACCCGCCTTCACGCGGCAAAACAGAACGTGTTGTTGGCCCGCACTGCTGGGTCAAACTGCGCTTCCCAAAAACAGATTGGGTCAAAACCGACAGAAGAAAACTCTAAGCCTGCTCTAAGCCCTACCCACGGGGAGGGCTCGACAGTCTCGCACAACGCGAGAGCCTCCGTTTCGCCTGTGTAATTTGGGGGCCGATGAAAACTGGGTCCGACCCGGTGAAGAAGCCCACGACCAGCCCGGCTAGCTCAGTCGGTAGAGCATGATACTCTTAATCTCAGGGTCGTGGGTTCGAGCCCCACGTTGGGCGGCTCTGTTGACTCTCTTTCTTCCCAAAAGGGTGGCGGGCTCCAGCGTGCCCATTCGCCGCGCAGGCTGAGTGGATTTTCGGGCTCCGGAAACATCTTTCAAAACAGATGTCGCTGTTAGTGCGAGCAATTTTAATCCCTAACCCTAACCCTTGCTTTTACACCGGTGATCCGGCGGCAGCAAGCAACAGCGGCTGTCTCTGTGGCGCAATCGGTTAGCGCGTTCGGCTGTTAACCGAAAGGTTGGTGGTTCGAGCCCACCCAGGGACGTGTGAAATGCCGGAGTTTTGCACGCGCGTCAGGTGTCCACTAACGCCTATGCCATTCTTAGGGTTGCGAGGCACAGCTTTCTCAGGGCGTTTATCTTGTGCACCTTCAATAAGCTGGCTTGTTTTAAAAGAACTCAGCGGCGGGCATTTGGTGAACATTTTCACCAGCTCGAGTAGTTTGCTGTGGCATGTGGATGCCTTCTTTACTGATGATCTGTCTCTGGGGCTCATCTAGTTGACATAGTATCCGCTGACATTCGGCTGAAGGTGCTGATCCACCATCTGCTCTTGGTACGGACTGGAACCGGGGGACTGTAGTGACCATCAGATCGGAATGCAGAATGGATCTGGTGGCTTTGGTGACCTCAGAATAAGAAGAAACAGACTAATATTAATGTAGATGCAAAAGTTCCATGTTGCCACAAAGTCAATACCCAATACCCCACCGGGATGACTTGAAATACAGTCAGCATCGGCAATTTTTGCCATTCTCTCTGGAGGCTTGTTGAGAAAGATAGTCTTGCTTCGTTTTGTTTCCTTTTATTGGCGTGGCTGGTTGTTGGTCCTCGTCAAAGAGGTGTCCACCGATCATAGCGTGCCGGAGCCAGAAGACTTGTTGTTTTGTCAATATGTTCTCAAGACTTTGCGGCAGGTATCAATAAACTACAGCACAATCACAGCTCACCGCTACCCATCGTAAACAGGTTGGGCCTGTCTGTTCCGGTGGGCTCTCAGTGGTGCTAAAGCATCAAATGAAGAGGATGGGATTCGAACCCACACAAACCAAGGCGTGCCGAGCACAACGGACTAGCCTTGCATCGCCTTAACCACTCGACCACCTTTCGTTTTGCGCGGTCCTTTTGTTTAACACTCCCGATTCAGACCACCAGCTCATTAGTAGAGCGCTCAGTGAACTGAACTGAGTGTGTCAGATAGGGAAGACACACAAAAATTGCAGAGTGGGGTCCCCAGGAACGAGGATCACTGCTAAATGTACCGAACGACGAGGATGGGATTCGAACCCACGCGTGCAGAGCACAATGGATTAGCAGTCCATCGCCTTAACCACTCGGCCACCTCGTCGTACTACGTGCCGTCTTTTATTTAGCACTCCCGATTCAGATCATCAGCTCATTAGTAGAGAACTCAAAGAACTGAACTGAGTGTGTTAGATAAGGAGGACACACAAAAAGTTCAGCATGGGGTCCCCAGGACCTAGATTAAGGTCCAGTGCTAAAGGAACCGAACGACAAGGATGGGATTAGCAGTCCATCGCCTTAACCACTCGGCCTCCCCGCCCCCTTGCTGACTGAGAGAGGCCATGCTGCGGACCTTTTCAGCTGCTGCTGCTGTGCTTTCAGCAGGCTGTTTTGAGCACAGAGGGAATAGTGAATGAGCCGTCTTTTACACACCTCTAATCTGTTCCGTAGAAACACGGTGCAGCAACCCGTGCCAGGAGACTGTTTGTGCGGCAGTTTAAAGCTTGCTACCACCTTGTCGGTTCACATCCACGTAGGTGCCTGCAAAGGTCACGACCGTCGCCGGCATTCTTTCGCAGAGGCAATATTGTAGCCTATGAGGTTTATCCGAGGCGCGATCATTGCTGGTTGAAAACTTTACCCAATACCCCGCCAGGATGACTTGAAATACAGTCAGCTTTGGCAATTTTTGCTAGCCTCTCTGGAGGCTTAGAGTATTGTTGAGAAAAAATAGCCTGGTTTCGTTTCTCGTCGAAAAGGTGTCTGCTGATGATTGAGCGCCAGAGCCAGAAGGCTTGTTGTTTTGTAAATATGTCCTCAAGACGGGTATCATTAAACTGCAGCGCAATTACAGCTCACCGTTACCCATCGTAAACAGGTTGGGCCTGTCTGGTCCGGTGGGCTCTCAGTGGCGCTAAAGCTTCCAGTGCATGTCGAGCACAATGTATTAGCCTTCCACCGCCTTACCCGCTGGACCACCTCGTCATCTTGCGTGGTTTCTTTGTTTAACACTCCTGAACCATGTGCATGTGGATGCCTTCTTCGTCTTTTGTTTCAGCCGCCGAGGGCCTGTTTTCCACTGAGGCCCTGCGTCAAACTCCCTATGAGACACAATCGAACGTTAGTAGTAACCTCCGATTACGGCCGAATGTGGATTCTGCTCGGACGACGGGGCACCGGTACATCCTTTGTAGCTTTGGCTTGTTAGCCAAACGCTACAGCAGTTTGCCATTTCCCATGAAATCATCCTTGATTTCCTTAAGAAAGGTGCCCCAAATTGGTGGAAAATCACATCTCAACCATACGCTGTCCAAAGCATTGACCCGCCTTCACGCGGCAAAACAGAACGTGTTGTTGGCCCGCACTGCTGGGTCAAACTGCGCTTCCCAAAAACAGATTGGGTCAAAACCGACAGAAGAAAACTCTAAGCCTGCTCTAAGCCCTACCCACGGGGAGGGCTCGACAGTCTCGCACAACGCGAGAGCCTCCGTTTCGCCTGTGTAATTTGGGGGCCGATGAAAACTGGGTCCGACCCGGTGAAGAAGCCCACGACCAGCCCGGCTAGCTCAGTCGGTAGAGCATGATACTCTTAATCTCAGGGTCGTGGGTTCGAGCCCCACGTTGGGCGGCTCTGTTGACTCTCTTTCTTCCCAAAAGGGTGGCGGGCTCCAGCGTGCCCATTCGCCGCGCAGGCTGAGTGGATTTTCGGGCTCCGGAAACATCTTTCAAAACAGATGTCGCTGTTAGTGCGAGCAATTTTAATCCCTAACCCTAACCCTTGCTTTTACACCGGTGATCCGGCGGCAGCAAGCAACAGCGGCTGTCTCTGTGGCGCAATCGGTTAGCGCGTTCGGCTGTTAACCGAAAGGTTGGTGGTTCGAGCCCACCCAGGGACGTGTGAAATGCCGGAGTTTTGCACGCGCGTCAGGTGTCCACTAACGCCTATGCCATTCTTAGGGTTGCGAGGCACAGCTTTCTCAGGGCGTTTATCTTGTGCACCTTCAATAAGCTGGCTTGTTTTAAAAGAACTCAGCGGCGGGCATTTGGTGAACATTTTCACCAGCTCGAGTAGTTTGCTGTGGCATGTGGATGCCTTCTTTACTGATGATCTGTCTCTGGGGCTCATCTAGTTGACATAGTATCCGCTGACATTCGGCTGAAGGTGCTGATCCACCATCTGCTCTTGGTACGGACTGGAACCGGGGGACTGTAGTGACCATCAGATCGGAATGCAGAATGGATCTGGTGGCTTTGGTGACCTCAGAATAAGAAGAAACAGACTAATATTAATGTAGATGCAAAAGTTCCATGTTGCCACAAAGTCAATACCCAATACCCCACCGGGATGACTTGAAATACAGTCAGCATCGGCAATTTTTGCCATTCTCTCTGGAGGCTTGTTGAGAAAGATAGTCTTGCTTCGTTTTGTTTCCTTTTATTGGCGTGGCTGGTTGTTGGTCCTCGTCAAAGAGGTGTCCACCGATCATAGCGTGCCGGAGCCAGAAGACTTGTTGTTTTGTCAATATGTTCTCAAGACTTTGCGGCAGGTATCAATAAACTACAGCACAATCACAGCTCACCGCTACCCATCGTAAACAGGTTGGGCCTGTCTGTTCCGGTGGGCTCTCAGTGGTGCTAAAGCATCAAATGAAGAGGATGGGATTCGAACCCACACAAACCAAGGCGTGCCGAGCACAACGGACTAGCCTTGCATCGCCTTAACCACTCGACCACCTTTCGTTTTGCGCGGTCCTTTTGTTTAACACTCCCGATTCAGACCACCAGCTCATTAGTAGAGCGCTCAGTGAACTGAACTGAGTGTGTCAGATAGGGAAGACACACAAAAATTGCAGAGTGGGGTCCCCAGGAACGAGGATCACTGCTAAATGTACCGAACGACGAGGATGGGATTCGAACCCACGCGTGCAGAGCACAATGGATTAGCAGTCCATCGCCTTAACCACTCGGCCACCTCGTCGTACTACGTGCCGTCTTTTATTTAGCACTCCCGATTCAGATCATCAGCTCATTAGTAGAGAACTCAAAGAACTGAACTGAGTGTGTTAGATAAGGAGGACACACAAAAAGTTCAGCATGGGGTCCCCAGGACCTAGATTAAGGTCCAGTGCTAAAGGAACCGAACGACAAGGATGGGATTAGCAGTCCATCGCCTTAACCACTCGGCCTCCCCGCCCCCTTGCTGACTGAGAGAGGCCATGCTGCGGACCTTTTCAGCTGCTGCTGCTGTGCTTTCAGCAGGCTGTTTTGAGCACAGAGGGAATAGTGAATGAGCCGTCTTTTACACACCTCTAATCTGTTCCGTAGAAACACGGTGCAGCAACCCGTGCCAGGAGACTGTTTGTGCGGCAGTTTAAAGCTTGCTACCACCTTGTCGGTTCACATCCACGTAGGTGCCTGCAAAGGTCACGACCGTCGCCGGCATTCTTTCGCAGAGGCAATATTGTAGCCTATGAGGTTTATCCGAGGCGCGATCATTGCTGGTTGAAAACTTTACCCAATACCCCGCCAGGATGACTTGAAATACAGTCAGCTTTGGCAATTTTTGCTAGCCTCTCTGGAGGCTTAGAGTATTGTTGAGAAAAAATAGCCTGGTTTCGTTTCTCGTCGAAAAGGTGTCTGCTGATGATTGAGCGCCAGAGCCAGAAGGCTTGTTGTTTTGTAAATATGTCCTCAAGACGGGTATCATTAAACTGCAGCGCAATTACAGCTCACCGTTACCCATCGTAAACAGGTTGGGCCTGTCTGGTCCGGTGGGCTCTCAGTGGCGCTAAAGCTTCCAGTGCATGTCGAGCACAATGTATTAGCCTTCCACCGCCTTACCCGCTGGACCACCTCGTCATCTTGCGTGGTTTCTTTGTTTAACACTCCTGAACCATGTGCATGTGGATGCCTTCTTCGTCTTTTGTTTCAGCCGCCGAGGGCCTGTTTTCCACTGAGGCCCTGCGTCAAACTCCCTATGAGACACAATCGAACGTTAGTAGTAACCTCCGATTACGGCCGAATGTGGATTCTGCTCGGACGACGGGGCACCGGTACATCCTTTGTAGCTTTGGCTTGTTAGCCAAACGCTACAGCAGTTTGCCATTTCCCATGAAATCATCCTTGATTTCCTTAAGAAAGGTGCCCCAAATTGGTGGAAAATCACATCTCAACCATACGCTGTCCAAAGCATTGACCCGCCTTCACGCGGCAAAACAGAACGTGTTGTTGGCCCGCACTGCTGGGTCAAACTGCGCTTCCCAAAAACAGATTGGGTCAAAACCGACAGAAGAAATCTCTAAGCCTGCTCTAAGCCCTACCCACGGGGAGGGCTCGACAGTCTCGCACAACGCGAGAGCCTCCGTTTCGCCTGTGTAATTTGGGGGCCGATGAAAACTGGGTCCGACCCGGTGAAGAAGCCCACGATCAGCCCGGCTAGCTCAGTCGGTAGAGCATGAGACTCTTAATCTCAGGGTCGTGGGTTCGAGCCCCACGTTGGGCGGCTCTGTTGACTCTCTTTCTTCCCAAAAGGGTGGCGGGCTCCAGCGTGCCCATTCGCCGCGCAGGCTGAGTGGATTTTGCGAGCTCCGGAAACATCTTTCAAAACAGATGTCGCTGTTAGTGCGAGCAATTTTAATCCCTATCACTAACCCTAACCCTTGCTTTTACACCGGTGATCCGGCGGCAGCAAGCAACAGCGGCTGTCTCTGTGGCGCAATCGGTTAGCGCGTTCGGCTGTTAACCGAAAGGTTGGTGGTTCGAGCCCACCCAGGGACGTGTGAAATGCCGGAGTTTTGCACGCGCGTCAGGTGTCCACTAACGCCTATGCCATTCTTAGGGTTGCGAGGCACAGCTTTCTCAGGGCGTTTATCTTGTGCACCTTCAATAAGCTGGCTTGTTTTAAAAGAACTCAGCGGCGGGCATTTGGTGAACATTTTCACCAGCTCGAGTAGTTTGCTGTGGCATGTGGATGCCTTCTTTACTGATGATCTGTCTCTGGGGCTCATCTAGTTGACATAGTATCCGCTGACATTCGGCTGAAGGTGCTGATCCACCATCTGCTCTTGGTACGGACTGGAACCGGGGGACTGTAGTGACCATCAGATCGGAATGCAGAATGGATCTGGTGGCTTTGGTGACCTCAGAATAAGAAGAAACAGACTAATATTAATGTAGATGCAAAAGTTCCATGTTGCCACAAAGTCAATACCCAATACCCCACCGGGATGACTTGAAATACAGTCAGCATCGGCAATTTTTGCCATTCTCTCTGGAGGCTTGTTGAGAAAGATAGTCTTGCTTCGTTTTGTTTCCTTTTATTGGCGTGGCTGGTTGTTGGTCCTCGTCAAAGAGGTGTCCACCGATCATAGCGTGCCGGAGCCAGAAGACTTGTTGTTTTGTCAATATGTTCTCAAGACTTTGCGGCAGGTATCAATAAACTACAGCACAATCACAGCTCACCGCTACCCATCGTAAACAGGTTGGGCCTGTCTGTTCCGGTGGGCTCTCAGTGGTGCTAAAGCATCAAATGAAGAGGATGGGATTCGAACCCACACAAACCAAGGCGTGCCGAGCACAACGGACTAGCCTTGCATCGCCTTAACCACTCGACCACCTTTCGTTTTGCGCGGTCCTTTTGTTTAACACTCCCGATTCAGACCACCAGCTCATTAGTAGAGCGCTCAGTGAACTGAACTGAGTGTGTCAGATAGGGAAGACACACAAAAATTGCAGAGTGGGGTCCCCAGGAACAAGGATCACTGCTAAATGTACCGAACGACGAGGATGGGATTCGAACCCACGCGTGCAGAGCACAATGGATTAGCAGTCCATCGCCTTAACCACTCGGCCACCTCGTCGTACTACGTGCCGTCTTTTATTTAGCACTCCCGATTCAGATCATCAACTCATTAGTAGAGAACTCAAAGAACTGAACTGAGTGTGTTAGATAAGGAGGACACACAAAAAGTTCAGCATGGGGTCCCCAGGACCTAGATTAAGGTCCAGTGCTAAAGGAACCGAACGACAAGGATGGGATTAGCAGTCCATCGCCTTAACCACTCGGCCTCCCCGCCCCCTTGCTGACTGAGAGAGGCCATGCTGCGGACCTTTTCAGCTGCTGCTGCTGTGCTTTCAGCAGGCTGTTTTGAGCACAGAGGGAATAGTGAATGAGCCGTCTTTTACACACCTCTAATCTGTTCCGTAGAAACACGGTGCAGCAACCCGTGCCAGGAGACTGTTTGTGCGGCAGTTTAAAGCTTGCTACCACCTTGTCGGTTCACATCCACGTAGGTGCCTGCAAAGGTCACGACCGTCGCCGGCATTCTTTCGCAGAGGCAATATTGTAGCCTATGAGGTTTATCCGAGGCGCGATCATTGCTGGTTGAAAACTTTACCCAATACCCCGCCAGGATGACTTGAAATACAGTCAGCTTTGGCAATTTTTGCTAGCCTCTCTGGAGGCTTAGAGTATTGTTGAGAAAAAATAGCCTGGTTTCGTTTCTCGTCGAAAAGGTGTCTGCTGATGATTGAGCGCCAGAGCCAGAAGGCTTGTTGTTTTGTAAATATGTCCTCAAGACGGGTATCATTAAACTGCAGCGCAATTACAGCTCACCGTTACCCATCGTAAACAGGTTGGGCCTGTCTGGTCCGGTGGGCTCTCAGTGGCGCTAAAGCTTCCAGTGCATGTCGAGCACAATGTATTAGCCTTCCACCGCCTTACCCGCTGGACCACCTCGTCATCTTGCGTGGTTTCTTTGTTTAACACTCCTGAACCATGTGCATGTGGATGCCTTCTTCGTCTTTTGTTTCAGCCGCCGAGGGCCTGTTTTCCACTGAGGCCCTGCGTCAAACTCCCTATGAGACACAATCGAACGTTAGTAGTAACCTCCGATTACGGCCGAATGTGGATTCTGCTCGGACGACGGGGCACCGGTACATCCTTTGTAGCTTTGGCTTGTTAGCCAAACGCTACAGCAGTTTGCCATTTCCCATGAAATCATCCTTGATTTCCTTAAGAAAGGTGCCCCAAATTGGTGGAAAATCACATCTCAACCATACGCTGTCCAAAGCATTGACCCGCCTTCACGCGGCAAAACAGAACGTGTTGTTGGCCCGCACTGCTGGGTCAAACTGCGCTTCCCAAAAACAGATTGGGTCAAAACCGACAGAAGAAATCTCTAAGCCTGCTCTAAGCCCTACCCACGGGGAGGGCTCGACAGTCTCGCACAACGCGAGAGCCTCCGTTTCGCCTGTGTAATTTGGGGGCCGATGAAAACTGGGTCCGACCCGGTGAAGAAGCCCACGACCAGCCCGGCTAGCTCAGTCGGTAGAGCATGAGACTCTTAATCTCAGGGTCGTGGGTTCGAGCCCCACGTTGGGCGGCTCTGTTGACTCTCTTTCTTCCCAAAAGGGTGGCGGGCTCCAGCGTGCCCATTCGCCGCGCAGGCTGAGTGGATTTTGCGAGCTCCGGAAACATCTTTCAAAACAGATGTCGCTGTTAGTGCGAGCAATTTTAATCCCTATCACTAACCCTAACCCTTGCTTTTACACCGGTGATCCGGCGGCAGCAAGCAACAGCGGCTGTCTCTGTGGCGCAATCGGTTAGCGCGTTCGGCTGTTAACCGAAAGGTTGGTGGTTCGAGCCCACCCAGGGACGTGTGAAATGCCGGAGTTTTGCACGCGCGTCAGGTGTCCACTAACGCCTATGCCATTCTTAGGGTTGCGAGGCACAGCTTTCTCAGGGCGTTTATCTTGTGCACCTTCAATAAGCTGGCTTGTTTTAAAAGAACTCAGCGGCGGGCATTTGGTGAACATTTTCACCAGCTCGAGTAGTTTGCTGTGGCATGTGGATGCCTTCTTTACTGATGATCTGTCTCTGGGGCTCATCTAGTTGACATAGTATCCGCTGACATTCGGCTGAAGGTGCTGATCCACCATCTGCTCTTGGTACGGACTGGAACCGGGGGACTGTAGTGACCATCAGATCGGAATGCAGAATGGATCTGGTGGCTTTGGTGACCTCAGAATAAGAAGAAACAGACTAATATTAATGTAGATGCAAAAGTTCCATGTTGCCACAAAGTCAATACCCAATACCCCACCGGGATGACTTGAAATACAGTCAGCATCGGCAATTTTTGCCATTCTCTCTGGAGGCTTGTTGAGAAAGATAGTCTTGCTTCGTTTTGTTTCCTTTTATTGGCGTGGCTGGTTGTTGGTCCTCGTCAAAGAGGTGTCCACCGATCATAGCGTGCCGGAGCCAGAAGACTTGTTGTTTTGTCAATATGTTCTCAAGACTTTGCGGCAGGTATCAATAAACTACAGCACAATCACAGCTCACCGCTACCCATCGTAAACAGGTTGGGCCTGTCTGTTCCGGTGGGCTCTCAGTGGTGCTAAAGCATCAAATGAAGAGGATGGGATTCGAACCCACACAAACCAAGGCGTGCCGAGCACAACGGACTAGCCTTGCATCGCCTTAACCACTCGACCACCTTTCGTTTTGCGCGGTCCTTTTGTTTAACACTCCCGATTCAGACCACCAGCTCATTAGTAGAGCGCTAAGTGAACTGAACTGAGTGTGTCAGATAGGGAAGACACACAAAAATTGCAGAGTGGGGTCCCCAGGAACGAGGATCACTGCTAAATGTACCGAACGACGAGGATGGGATTCGAACCCACGCGTGCAGAGCACAATGGATTAGCAGTCCATCGCCTTAACCACTCGGCCACCTCGTCGTACTACGTGCCGTCTTTTATTTAGCACTCCCGATTCAGATCATCAGCTCATTAGTAGAGAACTCAAAGAACTGAACTGAGTGTGTTAGATAAGGAGGACACACAAAAAGTTCAGCATGGGGTCCCCAGGACCTAGATTAAGGTCCAGTGCTAAAGGAACCGAACGACAAGGATGGGATTAGCAGTCCATCGCCTTAACCACTCGGCCTCCCCGCCCCCTTGCTGACTGAGAGAGGCCATGCTGCGGACCTTTTCAGCTGCTGCTGCTGTGCTTTCAGCAGGCTGTTTTGAGCACAGAGGGAATAGTGAATGAGCCGTCTTTTACACACCTCTAATCTGTTCCGTAGAAACACGGTGCAGCAACCCGTGCCAGGAGACTGTTTGTGCGGCAGTTTAAAGCTTGCTACCACCTTGTCGGTTCACATCCACGTAGGTGCCTGCAAAGGTCACGACCGTCGCCGGCATTCTTTCGCAGAGGCAATATTGTAGCCTATGAGGTTTATCCGAGGCGCGATCATTGCTGGTTGAAAACTTTACCCAATACCCCGCCAGGATGACTTGAAATACAGTCAGCTTTGGCAATTTTTGCTAGCCTCTCTGGAGGCTTAGAGTATTGTTGAGAAAAAATAGCCTGGTTTCGTTTCTCGTCGAAAAGGTGTCTGCTGATGATTGAGCGCCAGAGCCAGAAGGCTTGTTGTTTTGTAAATATGTCCTCAAGACGGGTATCATTAAACTGCAGCGCAATTACAGCTCACCGTTACCCATCGTAAACAGGTTGGGCCTGTCTGGTCCGGTGGGCTCTCAGTGGCGCTAAAGCTTCCAGTGCATGTCGAGCACAATGTATTAGCCTTCCACCGCCTTACCCGCTGGACCACCTCGTCATCTTGCGTGGTTTCTTTGTTTAACACTCCTGAACCATGTGCATGTGGATGCCTTCTTCGTCTTTTGTTTCAGCCGCCGAGGGCCTGTTTTCCACTGAGGCCCTGCGTCAAACTCCCTATGAGACACAATCGAACGTTAGTAGTAACCTCCGATTACGGCCGAATGTGGATTCTGCTCGGACGACGGGGCACCGGTACATCCTTTGTAGCTTTGGCTTGTTAGCCAAACGCTACAGCAGTTTGCCATTTCCCATGAAATCATCCTTGATTTCCTTAAGAAAGGTGCCCCAAATTGGTGGAAAATCACATCTCAACCATACGCTGTCCAAAGCATTGACCCGCCTTCACGCGGCAAAACAGAACGTGTTGTTGGCCCGCACTGCTGGGTCAAACTGCGCTTCCCAAAAACAGATTGGGTCAAAACCGACAGAAGAAAACTCTAAGCCTGCTCTAAGCCCTACCCACGGGGAGGGCTCGACAGTCTCGCACAACGCGAGAGCCTCCGTTTCGCCTGTGTAATTTGGGGGCCGATGAAAACTGGGTCCGACCCGGTGAAGAAGCCCACGACCAGCCCGGCTAGCTCAGTCGGTAGAGCATGATACTCTTAATCTCAGGGTCGTGGGTTCGAGCCCCACGTTGGGCGGCTCTGTTGACTCTCTTTCTTCCCAAAAGGGTGGCGGGCTCCAGCGTGCCCATTCGCCGCGCAGGCTGAGTGGATTTTCGGGCTCCGGAAACATCTTTCAAAACAGATGTCGCTGTTAGTGCGAGCAATTTTAATCCCTAACCCTAACCCTTGCTTTTACACCGGTGATCCGGCGGCAGCAAGCAACAGCGGCTGTCTCTGTGGCGCAATCGGTTAGCGCGTTCGGCTGTTAACCGAAAGGTTGGTGGTTCGAGCCCACCCAGGGACGTGTGAAATGCCGGAGTTTTGCACGCGCGTCAGGTGTCCACTAACGCCTATGCCATTCTTAGGGTTGCGAGGCACAGCTTTCTCAGGGCGTTTATCTTGTGCACCTTCAATAAGCTGGCTTGTTTTAAAAGAACTCAGCGGCGGGCATTTGGTGAACATTTTCACCAGCTCGAGTAGTTTGCTGTGGCATGTGGATGCCTTCTTTACTGATGATCTGTCTCTGGGGCTCATCTAGTTGACATAGTATCCGCTGACATTCGGCTGAAGGTGCTGATCCACCATCTGCTCTTGGTACGGACTGGAACCGGGGGACTGTAGTGACCATCAGATCGGAATGCAGAATGGATCTGGTGGCTTTGGTGACCTCAGAATAAGAAGAAACAGACTAATATTAATGTAGATGCAAAAGTTCCATGTTGCCACAAAGTCAATACCCAATACCCCACCGGGATGACTTGAAATACAGTCAGCATCGGCAATTTTTGCCATTCTCTCTGGAGGCTTGTTGAGAAAGATAGTCTTGCTTCGTTTTGTTTCCTTTTATTGGCGTGGCTGGTTGTTGGTCCTCGTCAAAGAGGTGTCCACCGATCATAGCGTGCCGGAGCCAGAAGACTTGTTGTTTTGTCAATATGTTCTCAAGACTTTGCGGCAGGTATCAATAAACTACAGCACAATCACAGCTCACCGCTACCCATCGTAAACAGGTTGGGCCTGTCTGTTCCGGTGGGCTCTCAGTGGTGCTAAAGCATCAAATGAAGAGGATGGGATTCGAACCCACACAAACCAAGGCGTGCCGAGCACAACGGACTAGCCTTGCATCGCCTTAACCACTCGACCACCTTTCGTTTTGCGCGGTCCTTTTGTTTAACACTCCCGATTCAGACCACCAGCTCATTAGTAGAGCGCTCAGTGAACTGAACTGAGTGTGTCAGATAGGGAAGACACACAAAAATTGCAGAGTGGGGTCCCCAGGAACGAGGATCACTGCTAAATGTACGGAACGACGAGGATGGGATTCGAACCCACGCGTGCAGAGCACAATGGATTAGCAGTCCATCGCCTTAACCACTCGGCCACCTCGTCGTACTACGTGCCGTCTTTTATTTAGCACTCCCGATTCAGATCATCAGCTCATTAGTAGAGAACTCAAAGAACTGAACTGAGTGTGTTAGATAAGGAGGACACACAAAAAGTTCAGCATGGGGTCCCCAGGACCTAGATTAAGGTCCAGTGCTAAAGGAACCGAACGACAAGGATGGGATTAGCAGTCCATCGCCTTAACCACTCGGCCTCCCCGCCCCCTTGCTGACTGAGAGAGGCCATGCTGCGGACCTTTTCAGCTGCTGCTGCTGTGCTTTCAGCAGGCTGTTTTGAGCACAGAGGGAATAGTGAATGAGCCGTCTTTTACACACCTCTAATCTGTTCCGTAGAAACACGGTGCAGCAACCCGTGCCAGGAGACTGTTTGTGCGGCAGTTTAAAGCTTGCTACCACCTTGTCGGTTCACATCCACGTAGGTGCCTGCAAAGGTCACGACCGTCGCCGGCATTCTTTCGCAGAGGCAATATTGTAGCCTATGAGGTTTATCCGAGGCGCGATCATTGCTGGTTGAAAACTTTACCCAATACCCCGCCAGGATGACTTGAAATACAGTCAGCTTTGGCAATTTTTGCTAGCCTCTCTGGAGGCTTAGAGTATTGTTGAGAAAAAATAGCCTGGTTTCGTTTCTCGTCGAAAAGGTGTCTGCTGATGATTGAGCGCCAGAGCCAGAAGGCTTGTTGTTTTGTAAATATGTCCTCAAGACGGGTATCATTAAACTGCAGCGCAATTACAGCTCACCGTTACCCATCGTAAACAGGTTGGGCCTGTCTGGTCCGGTGGGCTCTCAGTGGCGCTAAAGCTTCCAGTGCATGTCGAGCACAATGTATTAGCCTTCCACCGCCTTACCCGCTGGACAACCTCGTCATCTTGCGTGGTTTCTTTGTTTAACACTCCTGAACCATGTGCATGTGGATGCCTTCTTCGTCTTTTGTTTCAGCCGCCGAGGGCCTGTTTTCCACTGAGGCCCTGCGTCAAACTCCCTATGAGACACAATCGAACGTTAGTAGTAACCTCCGATTACGGCCGAATGTGGATTCTGCTCGGACGACGGGGCACCGGTACATCCTTTGTAGCTTTGGCTTGTTAGCCAAACGCTACAGCAGTTTGCCATTTCCCATGAAATCATCCTTGATTTCCTTAAGAAAGGTGCCCCAAATTGGTGGAAAATCACATCTCAACCATACGCTGTCCAAAGCATTGACCCGCCTTCACGCGGCAAAACAGAACGTGTTGTTGGCCCGCACTGCTGGGTCAAACTGCGCTTCCCAAAAACAGATTGGGTCAAAACCGACAGAAGAAATCTCTAAGCCTGCTCTAAGCCCTACCCACGGGGAGGGCTCGACAGTCTCGCACAACGCGAGAGCCTCCGTTTCGCCTGTGTAATTTGGGGGCCGATGAAAACTGGGTCCGACCCGGTGAAGAAGCCCACGACCAGCCCGGCTAGCTCAGTCGGTAGAGCATGAGACTCTTAATCTCAGGGTCGTGGGTTCGAGCCCCACGTTGGGCGGCTCTGTTGACTCTCTTTCTTCCCAAAAGGGTGGCGGGCTCCAGCGTGCCCATTCGCCGCGCAGGCTGAGTGGATTTTGCGAGCTCCGGAAACATCTTTCAAAACAGATGTCGCTGTTAGTGCGAGCAATTTTAATCCCTATCACTAACCCTAACCCTTGCTTTTACACCGGTGATCCGGCGGCAGCAAGCAACAGCGGCTGTCTCTGTGGCGCAATCGGTTAGCGCGTTCGGCTGTTAACCGAAAGGTTGGTGGTTCGAGCCCACCCAGGGACGTGTGAAATGCCGGAGTTTTGCACGCGCGTCAGGTGTCCACTAACGCCTATGCCATTCTTAGGGTTGCGAGGCACAGCTTTCTCAGGGCGTTTATCTTGTGCACCTTCAATAAGCTGGCTTGTTTTAAAAGAACTCAGCGGCGGGCATTTGGTGAACATTTTCACCAGCTCGAGTAGTTTGCTGTGGCATGTGGATGCCTTCTTTACTGATGATCTGTCTCTGGGGCTCATCTAGTTGACATAGTATCCGCTGACATTCGGCTGAAGGTGCTGATCCACCATCTGCTCTTGGTACGGACTGGAACCGGGGGACTGTAGTGACCATCAGATCGGAATGCAGAATGGATCTGGTGGCTTTGGTGACCTCAGAATAAGAAGAAACAGACTAATATTAATGTAGATGCAAAAGTTCCATGTTGCCACAAAGTCAATACCCAATACCCCACCGGGATGACTTGAAATACAGTCAGCATCGGCAATTTTTGCCATTCTCTCTGGAGGCTTGTTGAGAAAGATAGTCTTGCTTCGTTTTGTTTCCTTTTATTGGCGTGGCTGGTTGTTGGTCCTCGTCAAAGAGGTGTCCACCGATCATAGCGTGCCGGAGCCAGAAGACTTGTTGTTTTGTCAATATGTTCTCAAGACTTTGCGGCAGGTATCAATAAACTACAGCACAATCACAGCTCACCGCTACCCATCGTAAACAGGTTGGGCCTGTCTGTTCCGGTGGGCTCTCAGTGGTGCTAAAGCATCAAATGAAGAGGATGGGATTCGAACCCACACAAACCAAGGCGTGCCGAGCACAACGGACTAGCCTTGCATCGCCTTAACCACTCGACCACCTTTCGTTTTGCGCGGTCCTTTTGTTTAACACTCCCGATTCAGACCACCAGCTCATTAGTAGAGCGCTAAGTGAACTGAACTGAGTGTGTCAGATAGGGAAGACACACAAAAATTGCAGAGTGGGGTCCCCAGGAACGAGGATCACTGCTAAATGTACCGAACGACGAGGATGGGATTCGAACCCACGCGTGCAGAGCACAATGGATTAGCAGTCCATCGCCTTAACCACTCGGCCACCTCGTCGTACTACGTGCCGTCTTTTATTTAGCACTCCCGATTCAGATCATCAGCTCATTAGTAGAGAACTCAAAGAACTGAACTGAGTGTGTTAGATAAGGAGGACACACAAAAAGTTCAGCATGGGGTCCCCAGGACCTAGATTAAGGTCCAGTGCTAAAGGAACCGAACGACAAGGATGGGATTAGCAGTCCATCGCCTTAACCACTCGGCCTCCCCGCCCCCTTGCTGACTGAGAGAGGCCATGCTGCGGACCTTTTCAGCTGCTGCTGCTGTGCTTTCAGCAGGCTGTTTTGAGCACAGAGGGAATAGTGAATGAGCCGTCTTTTACACACCTCTAATCTGTTCCGTAGAAACACGGTGCAGCAACCCGTGCCAGGAGACTGTTTGTGCGGCAGTTTAAAGCTTGCTACCACCTTGTCGGTTCACATCCACGTAGGTGCCTGCAAAGGTCACGACCGTCGCCGGCATTCTTTCGCAGAGGCAATATTGTAGCCTATGAGGTTTATCCGAGGCGCGATCATTGCTGGTTGAAAACTTTACCCAATACCCCGCCAGGATGACTTGAAATACAGTCAGCTTTGGCAATTTTTGCTAGCCTCTCTGGAGGCTTAGAGTATTGTTGAGAAAAAATAGCCTGGTTTCGTTTCTCGTCGAAAAGGTGTCTGCTGATGATTGAGCGCCAGAGCCAGAAGGCTTGTTGTTTTGTAAATATGTCCTCAAGACGGGTATCATTAAACTGCAGCGCAATTACAGCTCACCGTTACCCATCGTAAACAGGTTGGGCCTGTCTGGTCCGGTGGGCTCTCAGTGGCGCTAAAGCTTCCAGTGCATGTCGAGCACAATGTATTAGCCTTCCACCGCCTTACCCGCTGGACCACCTCGTCATCTTGCGTGGTTTCTTTGTTTAACACTCCTGAACCATGTGCATGTGGATGCCTTCTTCGTCTTTTGTTTCAGCCGCCGAGGGCCTGTTTTCCACTGAGGCCCTGCGTCAAACTCCCTATGAGACACAATCGAACGTTAGTAGTAACCTCCGATTACGGCCGAATGTGGATTCTGCTCGGACGACGGGGCACCGGTACATCCTTTGTAGCTTTGGCTTGTTAGCCAAACGCTACAGCAGTTTGCCATTTCCCATGAAATCATCCTTGATTTCCTTAAGAAAGGTGCCCCAAATTGGTGGAAAATCACATCTCAACCATACGCTGTCCAAAGCATTGACCCGCCTTCACGCGGCAAAACAGAACGTGTTGTTGGCCCGCACTGCTGGGTCAAACTGCGCTTCCCAAAAACAGATTGGGTCAAAACCGACAGAAGAAAACTCTAAGCCTGCTCTAAGCCCTACCCACGGGGAGGGCTCGACAGTCTCGCACAACGCGAGAGCCTCCGTTTCGCCTGTGTAATTTGGGGGCCGATGAAAACTGGGTCCGACCCGGTGAAGAAGCCCACGACCAGCCCGGCTAGCTCAGTCGGTAGAGCATGATACTCTTAATCTCAGGGTCGTGGGTTCGAGCCCCACGTTGGGCGGCTCTGTTGACTCTCTTTCTTCCCAAAAGGGTGGCGGGCTCCAGCGTGCCCATTCGCCGCGCAGGCTGAGTGGATTTTCGGGCTCCGGAAACATCTTTCAAAACAGATGTCGCTGTTAGTGCGAGCAATTTTAATCCCTAACCCTAACCCTTGCTTTTACACCGGTGATCCGGCGGCAGCAAGCAACAGCGGCTGTCTCTGTGGCGCAATCGGTTAGCGCGTTCGGCTGTTAACCGAAAGGTTGGTGGTTCGAGCCCACCCAGGGACGTGTGAAATGCCGGAGTTTTGCACGCGCGTCAGGTGTCCACTAACGCCTATGCCATTCTTAGGGTTGCGAGGCACAGCTTTCTCAGGGCGTTTATCTTGTGCACCTTCAATAAGCTGGCTTGTTTTAAAAGAACTCAGCGGCGGGCATTTGGTGAACATTTTCACCAGCTCGAGTAGTTTGCTGTGGCATGTGGATGCCTTCTTTACTGATGATCTGTCTCTGGGGCTCATCTAGTTGACATAGTATCCGCTGACATTCGGCTGAAGGTGCTGATCCACCATCTGCTCTTGGTACGGACTGGAACCGGGGGACTGTAGTGACCATCAGATCGGAATGCAGAATGGATCTGGTGGCTTTGGTGACCTCAGAATAAGAAGAAACAGACTAATATTAATGTAGATGCAAAAGTTCCATGTTGCCACAAAGTCAATACCCAATACCCCACCGGGATGACTTGAAATACAGTCAGCATCGGCAATTTTTGCCATTCTCTCTGGAGGCTTGTTGAGAAAGATAGTCTTGCTTCGTTTTGTTTCCTTTTATTGGCGTGGCTGGTTGTTGGTCCTCGTCAAAGAGGTGTCCACCGATCATAGCGTGCCGGAGCCAGAAGACTTGTTGTTTTGTCAATATGTTCTCAAGACTTTGCGGCAGGTATCAATAAACTACAGCACAATCACAGCTCACCGCTACCCATCGTAAACAGGTTGGGCCTGTCTGTTCCGGTGGGCTCTCAGTGGTGCTAAAGCATCAAATGAAGAGGATGGGATTCGAACCCACACAAACCAAGGCGTGCCGAGCACAACGGACTAGCCTTGCATCGCCTTAACCACTCGACCACCTTTCGTTTTGCGCGGTCCTTTTGTTTAACACTCCCGATTCAGACCACCAGCTCATTAGTAGAGCGCTCAGTGAACTGAACTGAGTGTGTCAGATAGGGAAGACACACAAAAATTGCAGAGTGGGGTCCCCAGGAACGAGGATCACTGCTAAATGTACCGAACGACGAGGATGGGATTCGAACCCACGCGTGCAGAGCACAATGGATTAGCAGTCCATCGCCTTAACCACTCGGCCACCTCGTCGTACTACGTGCCGTCTTTTATTTAGCACTCCCGATTCAGATCATCAGCTCATTAGTAGAGAACTCAAAGAACTGAACTGAGTGTGTTAGATAAGGAGGACACACAAAAAGTTCAGCATGGGGTCCCCAGGACCTAGATTAAGGTCCAGTGCTAAAGGAACCGAACGACAAGGATGGGATTAGCAGTCCATCGCCTTAACCACTCGGCCTCCCCGCCCCCTTGCTGACTGAGAGAGGCCATGCTGCGGACCTTTTCAGCTGCTGCTGCTGTGCTTTCAGCAGGCTGTTTTGAGCACAGAGGGAATAGTGAATGAGCCGTCTTTTACACACCTCTAATCTGTTCCGTAGAAACACGGTGCAGCAACCCGTGCCAGGAGACTGTTTGTGCGGCAGTTTAGAGCTTGCTACCACCTTGTCGGTTCACATCCACGTAGGTGCCTGCAAAGGTCACGACCGTCGCCGGCATTCTTTCGCAGAGGCAATATTGTAGCCTATGAGGTTTATCCGAGGCGCGATCATTGCTGGTTGAAAACTTTACCCAATACCCCGCCAGGATGACTTGAAATACAGTCAGCTTTGGCAATTTTTGCTAGCCTCTCTGGAGGCTTAGAGTATTGTTGAGAAAAAATAGCCTGGTTTCGTTTCTCGTCGAAAAGGTGTCTGCTGATGATTGAGCGCCAGAGCCAGAAGGCTTGTTGTTTTGTAAATATGTCCTCAAGACGGGTATCATTAAACTGCAGCGCAATTACAGCTCACCGTTACCCATCGTAAACAGGTTGGGCCTGTCTGGTCCGGTGGGCTCTCAGTGGCGCTAAAGCTTCCAGTGCATGTCGAGCACAATGTATTAGCCTTCCACCGCCTTACCCGCTGGACCACCTCGTCATCTTGCGTGGTTTCTTTGTTTAACACTCCTGAACCATGTGCATGTGGATGCCTTCTTCGTCTTTTGTTTCAGCCGCCGAGGGCCTGTTTTCCACTGAGGCCCTGCGTCAAACTCCCTATGAGACACAATCGAACGTTAGTAGTAACCTCCGATTACGGCCGAATGTGGATTCTGCTCGGACGACGGGGCACCGGTACATCCTTTGTAGCTTTGGCTTGTTAGCCAAACGCTACAGCAGTTTGCCATTTCCCATGAAATCATCCTTGATTTCCTTAAGAAAGGTGCCCCAAATTGGTGGAAAATCACATCTCAACCATACGCTGTCCAAAGCATTGACCCGCCTTCACGCGGCAAAACAGAACGTGTTGTTGGCCCGCACTGCTGGGTCAAACTGCGCTTCCCAAAAACAGATTGGGTCAAAACCGACAGAAGAAATCTCTAAGCCTGCTCTAAGCCCTACCCACGGGGAGGGCTCGACAGTCTCGCACAACGCGAGAGCCTCCGTTTCGCCTGTGTAATTTGGGGGCCGATGAAAACTGGGTCCGACCCGGTGAAGAAGCCCACGACCAGCCCGGCTAGCTCAGTCGGTAGAGCATGAGACTCTTAATCTCAGGGTCGTGGGTTCGAGCCCCACGTTGGGCGGCTCTGTTGACTCTCTTTCTTCCCAAAAGGGTGGCGGGCTCCAGCGTGCCCATTCGCCGCGCAGGCTGAGTGGATTTTGCGAGCTCCGGAAACATCTTTCAAAACAGATGTCGCTGTTAGTGCGAGCAATTTTAATCCCTATCACTAACCCTAACCCTTGCTTTTACACCGGTGATCCGGCGGCAGCAAGCAACAGCGGCTGTCTCTGTGGCGCAATCGGTTAGCGCGTTCGGCTGTTAACCGAAAGGTTGGTGGTTCGAGCCCACCCAGGGACGTGTGAAATGCCGGAGTTTTGCACGCGCGTCAGGTGTCCACTAACGCCTATGCCATTCTTAGGGTTGCGAGGCACAGCTTTCTCAGGGCGTTTATCTTGTGCACCTTCAATAAGCTGGCTTGTTTTAAAAGAACTCAGCGGCGGGCATTTGGTGAACATTTTCACCAGCTCGAGTAGTTTGCTGTGGCATGTGGATGCCTTCTTTACTGATGATCTGTCTCTGGGGCTCATCTAGTTGACATAGTATCCGCTGACATTCGGCTGAAGGTGCTGATCCACCATCTGCTCTTGGTACGGACTGGAACCGGGGGACTGTAGTGACCATCAGATCGGAATGCAGAATGGATCTGGTGGCTTTGGTGACCTCAGAATAAGAAGAAACAGACTAATATTAATGTAGATGCAAAAGTTCCATGTTGCCACAAAGTCAATACCCAATACCCCACCGGGATGACTTGAAATACAGTCAGCATCGGCAATTTTTGCCATTCTCTCTGGAGGCTTGTTGAGAAAGATAGTCTTGCTTCGTTTTGTTTCCTTTTATTGGCGTGGCTGGTTGTTGGTCCTCGTCAAAGAGGTGTCCACCGATCATAGCGTGCCGGAGCCAGAAGACTTGTTGTTTTGTCAATATGTTCTCAAGACTTTGCGGCAGGTATCAATAAACTACAGCACAATCACAGCTCACCGCTACCCATCGTAAACAGGTTGGGCCTGTCTGTTCCGGTGGGCTCTCAGTGGTGCTAAAGCATCAAATGAAGAGGATGGGATTCGAACCCACACAAACCAAGGCGTGCCGAGCACAACGGACTAGCCTTGCATCGCCTTAACCACTCGACCACCTTTCGTTTTGCGCGGTCCTTTTGTTTAACACTCCCGATTCAGACCACCAGCTCATTAGTAGAGCGCTCAGTGAACTGAACTGAGTGTGTCAGATAGGGAAGACACACAAAAATTGCAGAGTGGGGTCCCCAGGAACGAGGATCACTGCTAAATGTACCGAACGACGAGGATGGGATTCGAACCCACGCGTGCAGAGCACAATGGATTAGCAGTCCATCGCCTTAACCACTCGGCCACCTCGTCGTACTACGTGCCGTCTTTTATTTAGCACTCCCGATTCAGATCATCAGCTCATTAGTAGAGAACTCAAAGAACTGAACTGAGTGTGTTAGATAAGGAGGACACACAAAAAGTTCAGCATGGGGTCCCCAGGACCTAGATTAAGGTCCAGTGCTAAAGGAACCGAACGACAAGGATGGGATTAGCAGTCCATCGCCTTAACCACTCGGCCTCCCCGCCCCCTTGCTGACTGAGAGAGGCCATGCTGCGGACCTTTTCAGCTGCTGCTGCTGTGCTTTCAGCAGGCTGTTTTGAGCACAGAGGGAATAGTGAATGAGCCGTCTTTTACACACCTCTAATCTGTTCCGTAGAAACACGGTGCAGCAACCCGTGCCAGGAGACTGTTTGTGCGGCAGTTTAAAGCTTGCTACCACCTTGTCGGTTCACATCCACGTAGGTGCCTGCAAAGGTCACGACCGTCGCCGGCATTCTTTCGCAGAGGCAATATTGTAGCCTATGAGGTTTATCCGAGGCGCGATCATTGCTGGTTGAAAACTTTACCCAATACCCCGCCAGGATGACTTGAAATACAGTCAGCTTTGGCAATTTTTGCTAGCCTCTCTGGAGGCTTAGAGTATTGTTGAGAAAAAATAGCCTGGTTTCGTTTCTCGTCGAAAAGGTGTCTGCTGATGATTGAGCGCCAGAGCCAGAAGGCTTGTTGTTTTGTAAATATGTCCTCAAGACGGGTATCATTAAACTGCAGCGCAATTACAGCTCACCGTTACCCATCGTAAACAGGTTGGGCCTGTCTGGTCCGGTGGGCTCTCAGTGGCGCTAAAGCTTCCAGTGCATGTCGAGCACAATGTATTAGCCTTCCACCGCCTTACCCGCTGGACCACCTCGTCATCTTGCGTGGTTTCTTTGTTTAACACTCCTGAACCATGTGCATGTGGATGCCTTCTTCGTCTTTTGTTTCAGCCGCCGAGGGCCTGTTTTCCACTGAGGCCCTGCGTCAAACTCCCTATGAGACACAATCGAACGTTAGTAGTAACCTCCGATTACGGCCGAATGTGGATTCTGCTCGGACGACGGGGCACCGGTACATCCTTTGTAGCTTTGGCTTGTTAGCCAAACGCTACAGCAGTTTGCCATTTCCCATGAAATCATCCTTGATTTCCTTAAGAAAGGTGCCCCAAATTGGTGGAAAATCACATCTCAACCATACGCTGTCCAAAGCATTGACCCGCCTTCACGCGGCAAAACAGAACGTGTTGTTGGCCCGCACTGCTGGGTCAAACTGCGCTTCCCAAAAACAGATTGGGTCAAAACCGACAGAAGAAATCTCTAAGCCTGCTCTAAGCCCTACCCACGGGGAGGGCTCGACAGTCTCGCACAACGCGAGAGCCTCCGTTTCGCCTGTGTAATTTGGGGGCCGATGAAAACTGGGTCCGACCCGGTGAAGAAGCCCACGATCAGCCCGGCTAGCTCAGTCGGTAGAGCATGAGACTCTTAATCTCAGGGTCGTGGGTTCGAGCCCCACGTTGGGCGGCTCTGTTGACTCTCTTTCTTCCCAAAAGGGTGGCGGGCTCCAGCGTGCCCATTCGCCGCGCAGGCTGAGTGGATTTTGCGAGCTCCGGAAACATCTTTCAAAACAGATGTCGCTGTTAGTGCGAGCAATTTTAATCCCTATCACTAACCCTAACCCTTGCTTTTACACCGGTGATCCGGCGGCAGCAAGCAACAGCGGCTGTCTCTGTGGCGCAATCGGTTAGCGCGTTCGGCTGTTAACCGAAAGGTTGGTGGTTCGAGCCCACCCAGGGACGTGTGAAATGCCGGAGTTTTGCACGCGCGTCAGGTGTCCACTAACGCCTATGCCATTCTTAGGGTTGCGAGGCACAGCTTTCTCAGGGCGTTTATCTTGTGCACCTTCAATAAGCTGGCTTGTTTTAAAAGAACTCAGCGGCGGGCATTTGGTGAACATTTTCACCAGCTCGAGTAGTTTGCTGTGGCATGTGGATGCCTTCTTTACTGATGATCTGTCTCTGGGGCTCATCTAGTTGACATAGTATCCGCTGACATTCGGCTGAAGGTGCTGATCCACCATCTGCTCTTGGTACGGACTGGAACCGGGGGACTGTAGTGACCATCAGATCGGAATGCAGAATGGATCTGGTGGCTTTGGTGACCTCAGAATAAGAAGAAACAGACTAATATTAATGTAGATGCAAAAGTTCCATGTTGCCACAAAGTCAATACCCAATACCCCACCGGGATGACTTGAAATACAGTCAGCATCGGCAATTTTTGCCATTCTCTCTGGAGGCTTGTTGAGAAAGATAGTCTTGCTTCGTTTTGTTTCCTTTTATTGGCGTGGCTGGTTGTTGGTCCTCGTCAAAGAGGTGTCCACCGATCATAGCGTGCCGGAGCCAGAAGACTTGTTGTTTTGTCAATATGTTCTCAAGACTTTGCGGCAGGTATCAATAAACTACAGCACAATCACAGCTCACCGCTACCCATCGTAAACAGGTTGGGCCTGTCTGTTCCGGTGGGCTCTCAGTGGTGCTAAAGCATCAAATGAAGAGGATGGGATTCGAACCCACACAAACCAAGGCGTGCCGAGCACAACGGACTAGCCTTGCATCGCCTTAACCACTCGACCACCTTTCGTTTTGCGCGGTCCTTTTGTTTAACACTCCCGATTCAGACCACCAGCTCATTAGTAGAGCGCTCAGTGAACTGAACTGAGTGTGTCAGATAGGGAAGACACACAAAAATTGCAGAGTGGGGTCCCCAGGAACGAGGATCACTGCTAAATGTACCGAACGACGAGGATGGGATTCGAACCCACGCGTGCAGAGCACAATGGATTAGCAGTCCATCGCCTTAACCACTCGGCCACCTCGTCGTACTACGTGCCGTCTTTTATTTAGCACTCCCGATTCAGATCATCAGCTCATTAGTAGAGAACTCAAAGAACTGAACTGAGTGTGTTAGATAAGGAGGACACACAAAAAGTTCAGCATGGGGTCCCCAGGACCTAGATTAAGGTCCAGTGCTAAAGGAACCGAACGACAAGGATGGGATTAGCAGTCCATCGCCTTAACCACTCGGCCTCCCCGCCCCCTTGCTGACTGAGAGAGGCCATGCTGCGGACCTTTTCAGCTGCTGCTGCTGTGCTTTCAGCAGGCTGTTTTGAGCACAGAGGGAATAGTGAATGAGCCGTCTTTTACACACCTCTAATCTGTTCCGTAGAAACACGGTGCAGCAACCCGTGCCAGGAGACTGTTTGTGCGGCAGTTTAAAGCTTGCTACCACCTTGTCGGTTCACATCCACGTAGGTGCCTGCAAAGGTCACGACCGTCGCCGGCATTCTTTCGCAGAGGCAATATTGTAGCCTATGAGGTTTATCCGAGGCGCGATCATTGCTGGTTGAAAACTTTACCCAATACCCCGCCAGGATGACTTGAAATACAGTCAGCTTTGGCAATTTTTGCTAGCCTCTCTGGAGGCTTAGAGTATTGTTGAGAAAAAATAGCCTGGTTTCGTTTCTCGTCGAAAAGGTGTCTGCTGATGATTGAGCGCCAGAGCCAGAAGGCTTGTTGTTTTGTAAATATGTCCTCAAGACGGGTATCATTAAACTGCAGCGCAATTACAGCTCACCGTTACCCATCGTAAACAGGTTGGGCCTGTCTGGTCCGGTGGGCTCTCAGTGGCGCTAAAGCTTCCAGTGCATGTCGAGCACAATGTATTAGCCTTCCACCGCCTTACCCGCTGGACCACCTCGTCATCTTGCGTGGTTTCTTTGTTTAACACTCCTGAACCATGTGCATGTGGATGCCTTCTTCGTCTTTTGTTTCAGCCGCCGAGGGCCTGTTTTCCACTGAGGCCCTGCGTCAAACTCCCTATGAGACACAATCGAACGTTAGTAGTAACCTCCGATTACGGCCGAATGTGGATTCTGCTCGGACGACGGGGCACCGGTACATCCTTTGTAGCTTTGGCTTGTTAGCCAAACGCTACAGCAGTTTGCCTTTTCCCATGAAATCATCCTTGATTTCCTTAAGAAAGGTGCCCCAAATTGGTGGAAAATCACATCTCAACCATACGCTGTCCAAAGCATTGACCCGCCTTCACGCGGCAAAACAGAACGTGTTGTTGGCCCGCACTGCTGGGTCAAACTGCGCTTCCCAAAAACAGATTGGGTCAAAACCGACAGAAGAAAACTCTAAGCCTGCTCTAAGCCCTACCCACGGGGAGGGCTCGACAGTCTCGCACAACGCGAGAGCCTCCGTTTCGCCTGTGTAATTTGGGGGCCGATGAAAACTGGGTCCGACCCGGTGAAGAAGCCCACGACCAGCCCGGCTAGCTCAGTCGGTAGAGCATGATACTCTTAATCTCAGGGTCGTGGGTTCGAGCCCCACGTTGGGCGGCTCTGTTGACTCTCTTTCTTCCCAAAAGGGTGGCGGGCTCCAGCGTGCCCATTCGCCGCGCAGGCTGAGTGGATTTTGCGAGCTCCGGAAACATCTTTCAAAACAGATGTCGCTGTTAGTGCGAGCAATTTTAATCCCTAACCCTAACCCTTGCTTTTACACCGGTGATCCGGCGGCAGCAAGCAACAGCGGCTGTCTCTGTGGCGCAATCGGTTAGCGCGTTCGGCTGTTAACCGAAAGGTTGGTGGTTCGAGCCCACCCAGGGACGTGTGAAATGCCGGAGTTTTGCACGCGCGTCAGGTGTCCACTAACGCCTATGCCATTCTTAGGGTTGCGAGGCACAGCTTTCTCAGGGCGTTTATCTTGTGCACCTTCAATAAGCTGGCTTGTTTTAAAAGAACTCAGCGGCGGGCATTTGGTGAACATTTTCACCAGCTCGAGTAGTTTGCTGTGGCATGTGGATGCCTTCTTAACTGATGATCTGTCTCTGGGGCTCATCTAGTTGACATAGTATCCGCTGACATTCGGCTGAAGGTGCTGATCCACCATCTGCTCTTGGTACGGACTGGAACCGGGGGACTGTAGTGACCATCAGATCGGAATGCAGAATGGATCTGGTGGCTACGGTGACCTCAGAATAAGAAGAAACAGACTAATATTAATGTAGATGCAAAAGTTCCATGTTGCCACAAAGTCAATACCCAATACCCCACCGGGATGACTTGAAATACAGTCAGCATCGGCAATTTTTGCCAGTCTCTCTGGAGGCTTGTTGAGAAAGATAGTCTTGCTTCGTTTTGTTTCCTTTTATTGGCGTGGCTGGTTGTTGGTCCTCGTCAAAGAGGTGTCCACCGATCATAGCGTGCCGGAGCCAGAAGACTTGTTGTTTTGTCAATATGTTCTCAAGACTTTGCGGCAGGTATCAATAAACTACAGCACAATCACAGCTCGCCGCTACCCATCGTAAACAGGTTGGGCCTGTCTGTTCCGGTGGGCTCTCAGTGGTGCTAAAGCATCAAATGAAGACGATGGGATTCGAACCCACACAAACCAAGGCGTGCCGAGCACAACGGACTAGCCTTGCATCGCCTTAACCACTCGACCACCTTTCGTTTTGCGCGGTCCTTTTGTTTAACACTCCCGATTCAGACCACCAGCTCATTAGTAGAGCTCTCAGTGAACTGAACTGAGTGTGTCAGATAGGGAAGACACACAAAAATTGCAGAGTGGGGTCCCCAGGACCGCTGCTAAATGTACCGAACGACGAGGATGGGATTCGAACCTACGCGTGCAGAGCACAATGGATTAGCAGTCCATCGCCTTAACCACTCGGCCACCTCGTCGTATTACGTGCCGTCTTTTATTTAGCACTCCCGATTCAGATCATCAGCTCATTAGTAGAGAACTCAAAGAACTGAACTGAGTGTGTTAGATAAGGAGGACACACAAAAAGTTAAGCATGGGGTCCCCAGGACCTAGATTAAGGTCCAGTGCTAAAGGAACCGAACGACAAGGATGGGATTAGCAGTCCATCGCCTTAACCACTCGGCCTCCCCGCCCCCTTGCTGACTGAGAGAGGCCATGCTGCGGACCTTTTCAGCTGCTGCTGCTGTGCTTTCAGCAGGCTGTTTTGAGCACAGAGGGAATAGTGAATGAGCCGTCTTTTACACACCTCTAATCTGTTCCGTAGAAACACGATGCAGCAACCCGTGCCAGGAGAATGTTTGTGCGGCAGTTTAAAGCTTGCTACCACCTTGTCGGTTCACATCCACGTAGGTGCCTGCAAAGGTCACGACCGTCACCGGCATTCTTTCGCAGAGGCAATATTGTAGCCTATGAGGTTTATCCGAGGCGCGATCATTGCTGGTTGAAAACTTTACCCAATACCCCGCCAGGATGACTTGAAATACAGTCAGCTTTGGCAATTTTTGCTAGCCTCTCTGGAGGCTTAGAGTATTGTTGAGAAAAAATAGCCTGGCTTTGTTTCTCGTCGAAAAGGTGTCTGCTTATGATTGAGCGCCAGAGCCAGAAGGCTTGTTGTTTTCTAAATATGTCCTCAAGACGGGTATCATTAAACTGCAGCGCAATTACAGCTCACCGTTACCCATCGTAAACAGGTTGGGCCTGTCTGGTCCGGTGGGCTCTCAGTGGCGCTAAAGTTTCCAGTGCATGTCGAGCACAATGTATTAGCCTTCCACCGCCTTACCCGCTGGACCACCTCGTCATCTTGCGTGGTTTCTTTGTTTAACACTCCTGAACCATGTGCATGTGGATGCCTTCTTCGTCTTTTGTTTCAGCCGCCGAGGGCCTGTTTTCCACTGAGGCCCTGCGTCAAACTCCCTATGAGACACAATCGAACGTTAGTAGTAACCTCCGATTACGGCCGAATGTGGATTCTGCTCGGACGACGGGGCACCGGTACATCCTTTGTAGCTTTGGCTTGTTAGCCAAACGCTACAGCAGTTTGCCATTTCCCATGAAATCATCCTTGATTTCCTTAAGAAAGGTGCCCCAAATTGGTGGAAAATCACATCTCAACCATACGCTGTCCAAAGCATTGACCCGCCTTCACGCGGCAAAACAGAACGTGTTGTTGGCCCGCACTTCTGGGTCAAACTGCGCTTCCCAAAAACAGATTGGGTCAAAACCGACAGAAGAAAACTCTAAGCCTGCTCTAAGCCCTACCCACGGGGAGGGCTCGACAGTCTCGCACAACGCGAGAGCCTCCGTTTCGCCTGTGTAATTTGGGGGCCGATGAAAACTGGGTCCGACCCGGTGAAGAAGCCCACGATCAGCCCGGCTAGCTCAGTCGGTAGAGCATGAGACTCTTAATCTCAGGGTCGTGGGTTCGAGCCCCACGTTGGGCGGCTCTGTTGACTCTCTTTCTTCCCAAAAGGGTGGCGGGCTCCAGCGTGCCCATTCGCCGCGCAGGCTGAGTGGATTTTGCGAGCTCCGGAAACATCTTTCAAAACAGATGTCGCTGTTAGTGCGAGCAATTTTAATCCCTATCACTAACCCTAACCCTTGCTTTTACACCGGTGATCCGGCGGCAGCAAGCAACAGCGGCTGTCTCTGTGGCGCAATCGGTTAGCGCGTTCGGCTGTTAACCGAAAGGTTGGTGGTTCGAGCCCACCCAGGGACGTGTGAAATGCCGGAGTTTTGCACGCGCGTCAGGTGTCCACTAACGCCTATGCCATTCTTAGGGTTGCGAGGCACAGCTTTCTCAGGGCGTTTATCTTGTGCACCTTCAATAAGCTGGCTTGTTTTAAAAGAACTCAGCGGCGGGCATTTGGTGAACATTTTCACCAGCTCGAGTAGTTTGCTGTGGCATGTGGATGCCTTCTTAACTGATGATCTGTCTCTGGGGCTCATCTAGTTGACATAGTATCCGCTGACATTCGGCTGAAGGTGCTGATCCACCATCTGCTCTTGGTACGGACTGGAACCGGGGGACTGTAGTGACCATCAGATCGGAATGCAGAATGGATCTGGTGGCTACGGTGACCTCAGAATAAGAAGAAACAGACTAATATTAATGTAGATGCAAAAGTTCCATGTTGCCACAAAGTCAATACCCAATACCCCACCGGGATGACTTGAAATACAGTCAGCATCGGCAATTTTTGCCAGTCTCTCTGGAGGCTTGTTGAGAAAGATAGTCTTGCTTCGTTTTGTTTCCTTTTATTGGCGTGGCTGGTTGTTGGTCCTCGTCAAAGAGGTGTCCACCGATCATAGCGTGCCGGAGCCAGAAGACTTGTTGTTTTGTCAATATGTTCTCAAGACTTTGCGGCAGGTATCAATAAACTACAGCACAATCACAGCTCGCCGCTACCCATCGTAAACAGGTTGGGCCTGTCTGTTCCGGTGGGCTCTCAGTGGTGCTAAAGCATCAAATGAAGACGATGGGATTCGAACCCACACAAACCAAGGCGTGCCGAGCACAACGGACTAGCCTTGCATCGCCTTAACCACTCGACCACCTTTCGTTTTGCGCGGTCCTTTTGTTTAACACTCCCGATTCAGACCACCAGCTCATTAGTAGAGCTCTCAGTGAACTGAACTGAGTGTGTCAGATAGGGAAGACACACAAAAATTGCAGAGTGGGGTCCCCAGGACCGCTGCTAAATGTACCGAACGACGAGGATGGGATTCGAACCTACGCGTGCAGAGCACAATGGATTAGCAGTCCATCGCCTTAACCACTCGGCCACCTCGTCGTATTACGTGCCGTCTTTTATTTAGCACTCCCGATTCAGATCATCAGCTCATTAGTAGAGAACTCAAAGAACTGAACTGAGTGTGTTAGATAAGGAGGACACACAAAAAGTTAAGCATGGGGTCCCCAGGACCTAGATTAAGGTCCAGTGCTAAAGGAACCGAACGACAAGGATGGGATTAGCAGTCCATCGCCTTAACCACTCGGCCTCCCCGCCCCCTTGCTGACTGAGAGAGGCCATGCTGCGGACCTTTTCAGCTGCTGCTGCTGTGCTTTCAGCAGGCTGTTTTGAGCACAGAGGGAATAGTGAATGAGCCGTCTTTTACACACCTCTAATCTGTTCCGTAGAAACACGATGCAGCAACCCGTGCCAGGAGAATGTTTGTGCGGCAGTTTAAAGCTTGCTACCACCTTGTCGGTTCACATCCACGTAGGTGCCTGCAAAGGTCACGACCGTCGCCGGCATTCTTTCGCAGAGGCAATATTGTAGCCTATGAGGTTTATCCGAGGCGCGATCATTGCTGGTTGAAAACTTTACCCAATACCCCGCCAGGATGACTTGAAATACAGTCAGCTTTGGCAATTTTTGCTAGCCTCTCTGGAGGCTTAGAGTATTGTTGAGAAAAAATAGCCTGGCTTTGTTTCTCGTCGAAAAGGTGTCTGCTTATGATTGAGCGCCAGAGCCAGAAGGCTTGTTGTTTTCTAAATATGTCCTCAAGACGGGTATCATTAAACTGCAGCGCAATTACAGCTCACCGTTACCCATCGTAAACAGGTTGGGCCTGTCTGGTCCGGTGGGCTCTCAGTGGCGCTAAAGTTTCCAGTGCATGTCGAGCACAATGTATTAGCCTTCCACCGCCTTACCCGCTGGACCACCTCGTCATCTTGCGTGGTTTCTTTGTTTAACACTCCTGAACCATGTGCATGTGGATGCCTTCTTCGTCTTTTGTTTCAGCCGCCGAGGGCCTGTTTTCCACTGAGGCCCTGCGTCAAACTCCCTATGAGACACAATCGAACGTTAGTAGTAACCTCCGATTACGGCCGAATGTGGATTCTGCTCGGACGACGGGGCACCGGTACATCCTTTGTAGCTTTGGCTTGTTAGCCAAACGCTACAGCAGTTTGCCATTTCCCATGAAATCATCCTTGATTTCCTTAAGAAAGGTGCCCCAAATTGGTGGAAAATCACATCTCAACCATACGCTGTCCAAAGCATTGACCCGCCTTCACGCGGCAAAACAGAACGTGTTGTTGGCCCGCACTTCTGGGTCAAACTGCGCTTCCCAAAAACAGATTGGGTCAAAACCGACAGAAGAAAACTCTAAGCCTGCTCTAAGCCCTACCCACGGGGAGGGCTCGACAGTCTCGCACAACGCGAGAGCCTCCGTTTCGCCTGTGTAATTTGGGGGCCGATGAAAACTGGGTCCGACCCGGTGAAGAAGCCCACGATCAGCCCGGCTAGCTCAGTCGGTAGAGCATGAGACTCTTAATCTCAGGGTCGTGGGTTCGAGCCCCACGTTGGGCGGCTCTGTTGACTCTCTTTCTTCCCAAAAGGGTGGCGGGCTCCAGCGTGCCCATTCGCCGCGCAGGCTGAGTGGATTTTGCGAGCTCCGGAAACATCTTTCAAAACAGATGTCGCTGTTAGTGCGAGCAATTTTAATCCCTATCACTAACCCTAACCCTTGCTTTTACACCGGTGATCCGGCGGCAGCAAGCAACAGCGGCTGTCTCTGTGGCGCAATCGGTTAGCGCGTTCGGCTGTTAACCGAAAGGTTGGTGGTTCGAGCCCACCCAGGGACGTGTGAAATGCCGGAGTTTTGCACGCGCGTCAGGTGTCCACTAACGCCTATGCCATTCTTAGGGTTGCGAGGCACAGCTTTCTCAGGGCGTTTATCTTGTGCACCTTCAATAAGCTGGCTTGTTTTAAAAGAACTCAGCGGCGGGCATTTGGTGAACATTTTCACCAGCTCGAGTAGTTTGCTGTGGCATGTGGATGCCTTCTTAACTGATGATCTGTCTCTGGGGCTCATCTAGTTGACATAGTATCCGCTGACATTCGGCTGAAGGTGCTGATCCACCATCTGCTCTTGGTACGGACTGGAACCGGGGGACTGTAGTGACCATCAGATCGGAATGCAGAATGGATCTGGTGGCTACGGTGACCTCAGAATAAGAAGAAACAGACTAATATTAATGTAGATGCAAAAGTTCCATGTTGCCACAAAGTCAATACCCAATACCCCACCGGGATGACTTGAAATACAGTCAGCATCGGCAATTTTTGCCAGTCTCTCTGGAGGCTTGTTGAGAAAGATAGTCTTGCTTCGTTTTGTTTCCTTTTATTGGCGTGGCTGGTTGTTGGTCCTCGTCAAAGAGGTGTCCACCGATCATAGCGTGCCGGAGCCAGAAGACTTGTTGTTTTGTCAATATGTTCTCAAGACTTTGCGGCAGGTATCAATAAACTACAGCACAATCACAGCTCGCCGCTACCCATCGTAAACAGGTTGGGCCTGTCTGTTCCGGTGGGCTCTCAGTGGTGCTAAAGCATCAAATGAAGAGGATGGGATTCGACCCCACACAAACCAAGGCGTGCCGAGCACAACGGACTAGCCTTGCATCGCCTTAACCACTCGACCACCTTTCGTTTTGCGCTGTCCTTTTGTTTAACACTCCCGATTCAGACCACCAGCTCATTAGTAGAGCGCTCAGTGAACTGAACTGAGTGTGTCAGATAGGGAAGACACACAAAAATTGCAGAGTGGGGTCCCCAGGACCGAGGATCACTGCTAAATGTACCGAACGACGAGGATGGGATTCGAACCCACGCATGCAGAGCACAATGGATTAGCAGTCCATCGCCTTAACCACTCGGCCACCTCGTCGTATTACGTGCCGTCTTTTATTTAGCACTCCCGATTCAGATCATCAGCTCATTAGTAGAGAACTCAAAGAACTGAACTGAGTGTGTTAGATAAGGAGGACACACAAAAAGTTCAGCATGGGGTCCCCAGGACCTAGATTAAGGTCCAGTGCTAAAGGAACCGAACGACAAGGATGGGATTAGCAGTCCATCGCCTTAACCACTCGGCCTCCCCGCCCCCTTGCTGACTGAGAGAGGCCATGCTGCGGACCTTTTCAGCTGCTGCTGCTGTGCTTTCAGCAGGCTGTTTTGAGCACAGAGGGAATAGTGAATGAGCCGTCTTTTACACACCTCTAATCTGTTCCATAGAAACACGGTGCAGCAACCCGTGCCAGGAGACTGTTTGTGCGGCAGTTTAAAGCTTGCTACCACCTTGTCGGTTCACATCCACGTAGGTGCCTGCAAAGGTCACGACCGTCGCCGGCATTCTTTCGCAGAGGCAATATTGTAGCCTATGAGGTTTATCCGAGGCGCGATCATTGCTGGTTGAAAACTTTACCCAATACCCCGCCAGGATGACTTGAAATACAGTCAGCTTTGGCAATTTTTGCTAGCCTCTCTGGAGGCTTAGAGTATTGTTGAGAAAAAATAGCCTGGTTTCGTTTCTCGTCGAAAAGGTGTCTGCTGATGATTGAGCGCCAGAGCCAGAAGGCTTGTTGTTTTGTAAATATGTCTTCAAGACGGGTATCATTAAACTGCAGCGCAATTACAGCTCACCGTTACCCATCGTAAACAGGTTGGGCCTGTCTGGTCCGGTGGGCTCTCAGTGGCGCTAAAGCTTCCAGTGCATGTCGAGCACAATGTATTAGCCTTCCACCGCCTTACCCGCTGGACCACCTCGTCATCTTGCGTGGTTTCTTTGTTTAACACTCCTGAACCATGTGCATGTGGATGCCTTCTTCGTCTTTTGTTTCAGCCGCCGAGGGCCTGTTTTCCACTGAGGCCCTGCGTCAAACTCCCTATGAGACACAATCGAACGTTAGTAGTAACCTCCGATTACGGCCGAATGTGGATTCTGCTCGGACGACGGGGCACCGGTACATCCTTTGTAGCTTTGGCTTGTTAGCCAAACGCTACAGCAGTTTGCCATTTCCCATGAAATCATCCTTGATTTCCTTAAGAAAGGTGCCCCAAATTGGTGGAAAATCACATCTCAACCATACGCTGTCCAAAGCATTGACCCGCCTTCACGCGGCAAAACAGAACGTGTTGTTGGCCCGCACTGCTGGGTCAAACTGCGCTTCCCAAAAACAGATTGGGTCAAAACCGACAGAAGAAAACTCTAAGCCTGCTCTAAGCCCTACCCACGGGGAGGGCTCGACAGTCTCGCACAACGCGAGAGCCTCCGTTTCGCCTGTGTAATTTGGGGGCCGATGAAAACTGGGTCCGACCCGGTGAAGAAGCCCACGACCAGCCCGGCTAGCTCAGTCGGTAGAGCATGATACTCTTAATCTCAGGGTCGTGGGTTCGAGCCCCACGTTGGGCGGCTCTGTTGACTCTCTTTCTTCCCAAAAGGGTGGCGGGCTCCAGCGTGCCCATTCGCCGCGCAGGCTGAGTGGATTTTCGGGCTCCGGAAACATCTTTCAAAACAGATGTCGCTGTTAGTGCGAGCAATTTTAATCCCTAACCCTAACCCTTGCTTTTACACCGGTGATCCGGCGGCAGCAAGCAACAGCGGCTGTCTCTGTGGCGCTACCTGGAGCAGGATCGTCTGTTTCCGCGGCCGTCTCCTCGTCCAATCGCCGATCTCGCCGTCCATTGTGAGAATGGACGAGAGCCAATCGCGTCGCTCGCCGTCCATTGTGAGAATGGACGAGAGCCAATCGCGTCGCTCGCCGTCCATTGTGAGAATGGACGAGGCGCCAATCGCATCGCACGCGCTCCATTGTTGAGAGCCAATCGCGTTGCCGAATGAGAATGGACGCAGCCACCCACCGCGCTTAGCTTCATTCTAATTCATGTAAAAAATCAGACGAACGGAACATCTAATAACTTTTCAAAGTAAGTAATGCATGTTTGCTTCTTTCTTCATATGTGTTTACAGTGTTCTCAATTGGTAACTCGTTACGTTTTCGTCCGTCGTTCATCCGTTTTTGTGTGTTCATAAACTTTTGACTCGCGACTTGTGAATGAAACAATGTTAGTTTGCCTCTAATCTTACTTATTAAACTCCATTTACACGTTCTGAAGTTCAATTTAAATGGAAAAAAAAACGTGTTTCAGCTGTAAATGTAGTCATTCTTTATGACAATTTACCGTGTTTTTACTGTAGTGAATCGTAGTAACCATGTTGTGTTTTTGGCTGATCGATTACAATATGAACACAGTCTTACTATAAATTAAAATCCGAATGAACAAAACAAACAAAACCCATTTTCCTTGTGTTTATCTTTATTTACCATGGTTTTACTATAGTGAGAGTGTAGTAATCATGTTTTGTTTTCATGAATTGCCTATAATCTCTCATTTTAAACACAGTTTGCCTGTAATCTTACTCATTAAACTAAATTTACTCGTTCTGAAGTTGGATTTATTTTTCAGCTGTAAATGGTCATTCCTTATGACAATTCACCATGTTATTGCCATAGTGAAAGCCTAGTTGTGTTTTTGGCTGATCGATTACAACTGTATGAACACAGTCTTACTATAAATTAAAATCTGAAAGAACAAAAAAACGTTGTGCTTGTGTTCATTGTCATTTACCATGGTTTTACTATAGTGAAAGTTTAGTAATCATGTTTTCTTTTCATGCCTTGCCTATAATATCACATATTAAACACAGTTTGCCTGTAATCTTACTTATTAAACTCAATATAAACAGTCTTACTATGAATAAAATCGTGAATGAAAAAATCACCATGGTTTTACTAATGTGAAAGTGAAATGATCATGTTTGGTTTTCATGACTTGCCTAAAATCTCTCATATAAAACACCATTTGCCTGTAATTTTGCATAATAAACATGTATTCTTTTTTTCAGTTTGATTAGGATTTAAAAAATGTTTTGTTGTAGAAATTGTCATTTCTAATTAAAATGTAATGTGATTTTGCTATGTGTGACTGCAGTAATCAAGTTTTGAGTTTGCAGATGGATTACCATTTGTATAAACACAGATAAAAGTGCTACAAATAATAATTAAAATGAAAACGCAATGTTATATAGACATAAAGGGAGGGTAACACTTTATTTAACATTGTCATTAATACACGCTATATGTAGTTACTATAGCAATAACAGTAAATTATAAATAATTGGATGCAACTAATTATAAACCAAACAAAACACTAATCTTACCCCTATAGTAACTGCATATGGTAATTTAATATTCAAATACTTATATGCATAATTGTAGTTTAACACCTTTGAAAGTGTAACCTTATTTTGCTTTATTAGTAATAAAATAATGTTTTATTGTTGTAATGGGTGCCATGATTTAGTCAGCTTGAATAGATATGATTGTATCATTATAAATAAATTAAAAACATTTGTGTAGTTGTCCAATACTTGCAAAAATACACATTACTAACTATTATTTCCCTATTATATTTAGATGAGCACTAAGCCAAAGAGCCACAAGGTCATGGGTGATGGCGAGTGGATGGCCAGGTTGAGGACTTTTGCCAGCTCTGGGGTTTGTCCGTCTGGAGGCAACAGACCAGCACCACGGCAGCGGAAGTGGTACAACCTCTACCAGAAGGTAAAGTTACCTGTATCTCATTGTAGAATATGAATGTGTACATTATTTGTCAAACATTTTTACACATGACTGTGTTTAATGTTTTTGAAAGAAGTGACTTTTTAAGTCTGCATTTATTTGATCAAAAATACTGGAAAAAACAGCAAAATAACTTGTACTGCATATTTGTATTTATTTTTTTATTTTTTAAATGAAAACTGATATGTTTGGCAGAATTCATTGATGAATAAAAAGTTAAAAGAACAGCATTAATTTCTCTAAAAAAAAACTTTTGAACAGTCCTGTATATCGTTAAAGAAGATTTTCTATTTGATTTCTAATGCTGTTCTTTATTGAACTTTTTATTCTTCAATGAATCCTGAAAAAAGTATCACAGATTACATTAAAAAATAAATTAAGCAGCACAACTGTGACCAACATTAGCTAATTAGAATGATTTCTAAAATGATAGTTAAATATTCAGCGTTGATGACAGAAATAATTTAAATTTAAAGTTTATGGAACTATACATTTAAACTGTAATGACATTTTACAATATTACTGATGTTTTCTTTATTTTTATCAAATAAATGCAGGATCGATGAGCATAAGGCACTTCTTTCAAAAAACATTAAAAATAGTGATGTGTCCAAACTTTTGACTGATCCTGGATTTGTGTTTCCTTTTATTATTATTTATATATTTTTTATTTTCATAGGAGAGCTGCTTGATGTTGACTACCTCCTGAGTCAGACTGGACAGCCCCTGGTAGTGGACCCTGACTCAGAAGAGACAGAGAACATGCTGGAAGATGTGGATGAAGGCGAGGATGAAGAAGACGAGGGCTTCGAGGAGGACCAAACACTTGACATTACTGTGTCGAGTCTCACCGATGACCCAAGCTTCTCTCTGTCCTCCACTGTGCCTCCTTCACGCCAGGTGCCTCAGCATCTCCTGACAAGTCTGTGGTATGTAAATATCTTGTTGTATGCATGTATGTAATTGTGTTTCATGTAATATTGTTAAATTTCTAGGAAAATATATATTTGTTTGTTTATTTTGTTCCACTTCACTGTACTCATAATGTTGTTCATTTCTGTTTTTTTTTCTTTATATTTTTTCTCCCAGGCTTTGCATAGTGCTGGTGTGCTGGACAAAGTGGACAGCCTTGTGGAGTATCTTGTAGAGCTCAGTAATCAGCCATCTTTGGCTCTCACCAACCAGCAGGTCAGTTTCTCTACTTTTTCTTCTTGACCTGTCATATGTTAACACTACCACTTGTTTTGTTTTCTCATTTGCCATGTATTATATGCTCTCTCTGCTTAGGTGAGCAATATAGTTGGCAGAACCTGCTGGATTACGATAAGAAGAGAGTGGTGTTTGCTGCCAGACACCAGAGCAAGCTGGACACAGGTTCACTCCAGGGGTGGAGAGCGTGAAGAGGCAGACATTCACCACCGCTGCCCCACTTGCCCAGTGGCCAGATTGTTGTCGCCTGATAGAGACCATTTCAAGCTCTATGCCATCCATAAGAGTCCAAAAAAGAAAGGGGATAAAGTTTTATTTGTGTGTATTGTTCTGTGCTTTCTGTTTTTTTTTTTGGACTCACAAAGGCAAACAAGAGCCATTGTCATTTTAAAATTTTATTTATGTGTATTGGTCTGTGCTTTCTGTTCTTTTCACTTGCAATTAATGCACAAGAGCCATGGACATTTGACGGTTTTATTTATATGTATAGTTCTGTTTTCTGTTCTTTTGCACTTGCAAAGAATGCACAGGAGTCATGGACAATAGAAAGTATTATTAAGAGGTATTATTCGGTGTTTTGCACATGCAACATAACTATAAGAATAAAAATGTAAAAAAAAAATGACTAATGAATAATTGGCTATGACTGATTGAAAAATAAAAGTTTGGTGATGATTAAATAACTCTTTTTGTATGTCTTTGTTACAGTATCATTAAACGGTTATAGGCCCTTTTAAAAATGTTGATAAATTTGGGGATTATTTCATAAATAAATTGACTATTTTTTGTACTATAAGTTTTAGAACATAACTACAGCAGCAATATATTTAAACTAAAAGTGCAAAAACTCAGAACTGTGAATAAAATATCAATAATCAGTAATATAAATCTAATAAAGTATTAATTTGTAATTTCAGAAATAATTTAATTCATTTGGACATCATTTATGTGATAATTACTGATAAATAAAATATTCAGTAAACACTTCAATGTATGGCTACACTAATATGAACTGGAAAGCTTGTGATCATCCTTACTCCCATATAAATGTACAGGAAAATAGAGAAAAAAAAAAATTTTCAGATAATTTATTGTAAATATACACTCCAAAAACAGTTCAAAGAGATAAAATTCCCTTTCATTTCTTTTATCCTCATTTTTTCTTTCTTTTTCTCTTTTCCCCCTTCTTCCCCCTCCTTCCTTTTCTTCCCCCCCCTTAACAGACTATTGTTCCCCAGCTTTGGCGCAATCGGTTAGCGCGTTCGGCTGTTAACCGAAAGGTTGGTGGTTCGAGCCCACCCAGGGACGTGTGAAATGCCGGTGTTTTGCACGCGCGTCAGGTGTCCACTAGCGCCTATGCCATTCTTAGGGTTGCGAGGCACAGCTTTCTCAGGGCGTTTATCCTGTGCACCTTCAATAAGCTGGCTTCTTTTAAAAGAAGTCAGCGGCGGGTGTTTGGTGAACATTTTCACCAGCTCGAGTTTGCTGTGGCATGTGGATTCATTCTTTACTGATGATCTGTCTCTGGGGCTCATCTAGTTGACATGGTATCCGCTGACATTCGGCTGAAGGTGCTGATCCACCATCTGCTCTTGGTACGGACTGGATCCGGGGGACTGCAGTGACCATCTAATCGGAATACAGAATGGATATGGCGGCTACGGTGACCTCAGAATAAGAACAAACAGACTAATTTTAATGTAGATGCAAAAGTTCCATGTTGCCACAGTGTCAGATTGGAGAGGATCTGGTTTTCACAGTCTTGCGTCGATGGCCGTCTAGGTGAAGAGGTCTTCACTGATGATCTGTCTCTGGGGCTCATCCAGCTTGCTATCACCTTGTCGGATCACATCCACGTAGCTGCAAGAAAAGGTCACGACCGTCACCGGTATTCTATCGCAGAGGCAATGTTGTAGCTTGTGTGGTTTATCTGAGGTGTGATCATTGCTGGTTGTAAACTTTCCCCGATATCCCATCTGGATGATTTGAAATACAGTCAGCTTCTCAGTTTTTGCCGGTCTCTCTGGACGCTTCTTGAAAAACAAAGTTTTGCTTCGTTTTGTTAGAGTGGCTGGTTGTTGGTCCTCGTCAAAGAGGTGTCTACAGATCATAGCGTGCCGGAGCCAGAAGATTTGTTGTTTTGTCAATATGCTCTCAAGACTTCGCTGCAGGTATCATTAAACTACAGCACAATCACAGCTCACCGCTACCCATCGTAAACAGGTTGGGCCTGTCTGTTCTGGTGGGCTCTCAGTGGTATAAAATCATCAAATGAAGAGGACGGGATTCAAACCCACACAAACCAAGGTGAGCCTAGCACAACGGATTAGCCTTGCATCGCCTTAACCACTCGACCACCCCGTCACTTTCCGTGGTCCTTTTATTTAACACTCCCGATTCAGACCATCGGCTCATTAGTAGAGCACTCAGTGAACTGAACTGAGTGTGTCAGATAAGGAAGACACAAAAAGCGCAGAGTGGGGTCCCCAGGACCGAGGATTACTGCTAAAGGAGCCGAACGACGAGGATGGGATTCGAACCCACGCGTGCAGAGCACAATGGATTAGCAGTCCATCGCCTTAACCACTCGGCCACCTCGTCATTTTACGTGACATCTTTTATTTAGCACTCCTGATTCAGATCATCAGTTCATTAGTAGAGAACTCAAAGAACTGAACTGAGTGTGTTAGATAAGGAGGACACACAAAAAGTTTAGCATGGGGTCCCCAGGACCCGGATTAAGGTCCAGTGCTAAAGGAACCGAACGACAAGAATGGATTCCAACCATTGCACAGAGCAAAATGGATTAGCAGTCCATCGCCTTAACCACTCGGCCACCCCGTCCCCTTGCTGACCGAGATAGGCCATGCTGCGGACCTTTTCAGCTGCTGCTGCCGTGCTTTCAGCTGGCTGTTTTGAGCACAGAGGGAATAGTGAATGAGCCGTCTTTTACACACCTCTAATCTGTTCCGTAGAAACACGGTGCAGCAACCGTGGCAGGAGACTGTTTGTGCGGCAGTTTAAAGCTTGCTACCACCTTGTCGGTTCACATCCACGTAGGTGCAGAAAAAGGTCACGACCGTCGCCTGCATTCTTTCGCAGAGGCAATATTGTAGCCTATGAGGTTTGTCCGAGGCGCGATCATTGCTGGTTGAAAACTTTACCCAATACCCCGCCAGGATGACTTGAAATACAGTTATCTTTGGCAATTTTTGCTAGTCTCTCTGGAGGCTTAGAGTTTTGTTGAGAAATATAGCCTTGTTTCGTTTAGGGTTTTTTTTCCTTGCCAAAAAAACGGTCTGCTGATGATAGTGCGCCAGAGCCAGAAGGTTTGTTGTTTTGTCAATATGTTCTCAAGACAAGTATCGAACATGTTGGGCCTGTCTGGTCCGGTGGCCTCTCAGTGGCGCTAAAGCTTCGAATGCGTGTCGAGCACAATGTATTAGCCTTCCACCGCCTTAACCACTGGACCACCTCGTCATCCGGCGGGGTTTCTTTATTTAACATTCCTGATTCATGTGCATGTGGATGCATTCTTCGTCTTTTGTTTCAGCCGCCGAGGGCCTGTTTTCCACTGAGGCCCTGCGCCAAACTCCCTATGAGACACAATCGAACGTTAGTAGTAACCTCCGATTACGGCCGAATGTGGATTCTGCTCGGACGACGGGGCACCGGTACATCCTTTGTAGCTTTAGCTTATTAGCCAAACGCTACACCAGTTTGCCATTTCCCATGAAATCATCCTTGATTTCCATAAGAAAGGTGCCCCAAATTGGTGGAAAATCACATCTCAACCATACGCTGTCCAAAGCATTAAACCGCCTTCACGCGGCAAAACAGAACATGTTGTTGGCCCGCACTGCTGGGTCAAACTGCGCTTCCCAAAAACAGATTGGGTCAAAACTGACAGAAGAAATCTCTAAGCCTGCTTTAAGCCCTACCCACGGGACGGGTTGACAGTCTCGCACAACGCGAGAGCCTCAGTTTCGCCTGTGTAATTTGGGGGCCAATGAAAACTGCATCCAACTAAAATTACAAACAAAATTTTAGGACTCTAATGATGTTTCAAATGTAACTTTTCTCATCTCTGTTGTTAGGTTGTAACCATCTCTAAGACTCAAAGTGTCAGAACTCGCCTAAGCTGGTTTTGCAAAATGGAGGTCAAGACTATACTTTCAGGGATCATTTCTATAGTTTCTAACTAGGAAATGTGTTTCAAAAGTGTAGTGTCTCCCAAACTACGATGATGAGCTTTGATACTCTTTTCTGAGCGTGAATCGGGTGTGGAGTAATGGTTTATTTCATATGCTCCACACCATTGATGAACGTTCTGTGTGGCATTTAAGCAGCATAGAAGAAGAGAGTATGGTCAGAGTGGTCTCTGAAAAATGTAAATATCAGATTAAAAATCTTATGAGTCGTTATGATTGAGATTTTTTTTTTTTTTTTTACATTTTTGTTGGTGGGTGTCACCATCCTTGATATTCAGAATGTCAGGATAAGATGTCAGCTGGTTCTATCAACTTAAAGTTGCCATAAAATGCATTGAGAGAATATTTTAATTTGTTCTTTGATATCTGCATAGAAGGTATATGGCATAGGAAAGGGCAAACAATCTCCAGAAACGGTTTTACAGGACCATTTACAACCCTAGGATTTGTCCCTAGAATGAAATGCTCTGTTATTGCCTTTTTTGGAAGCTTCATGAATATTAATGAGCTCTGCTCCGATTGGCTGTTTCACAGAGCTGCTCATCTCTATAGCTGGCACATTGATAAAAATATTTATTTAATTAGGAGCTCTAGCGGCTTTTAATATGTGGTTTGTTGAATCTGCCGTTTTGTATCGCAGACATTTTAGTCTCATTACTGTGATCCATGTGCTCTGTGTAAAGTTATAATGCAGAGGGAGCGCTTCTTACCACACAAGTTCTGCTGCTTCTCGGTGATACTCTGGATCTGTAAATCATTCGCCATCATCAGCGCAGTTATTTCTCCATCATTCACCATCATCAGCACAGTCATCTCTCTGTTTATGTGGTAAGTGATATCTTTTGTACTGCAATGTAACAGGCTAGCGCTAGCATTAAGCTAACCGTGTCCCTTCAGTGGCTTGCCTTGTTTTACTGATGTACTGACGTTACCGGCGATGCAAATGTTGGAGGCGTAACTATTAACGATCCCGGGACTGTTGCGTAACAGTCGGTGTTATGTTGGAACTGACATATAAATCTAGTGTTTGCAAAAGACCACCGAAATATAGAAGATTTATCCTTATCCTTATATAGATTTATCCTTGATTTCCATAAGAAAGGTGCCCCAAATTGGTGGAAAATCACATCTCAACCATACGCTGACCAAAGCATTGAACCGCCTTCACGCGGCAAGACAGAACATGTTGTTGGCCCGCACTGCTGGGTCAAACTGCGCTTCCCAATAACAGATTGGGTCAAAACTGACAGAAGAAAACTCTAAGCCTGCTCTAAGCACTACCCACGGGACGGCTCGACAGTCTTGCACAACGCGAGAGCCTCCGTTTCGCCTGTGTCATTTGGGAGCCGATGAAAACTGCGTCCGACCCGGTGAAGCAGACCACGACCAGCCCGGCTAGCTCAGTCGGTAGAGCATGAGACTCTTAATCTCAGGGTCGTGGGTTCGAGCCCCACGTTGGGCGGCTCTGTTGGCGCTCTTTCTTCCCAACAGGGTGGCGGGCTCCAGCGTGCCCATTCTCCGCACAGGCTAAGTGGATTTTGCGAGCTCCGGAAACATCTTTCAAAACAGCCTGTTAGTACGTGCGATTCTAATCTCTAACCCTAACCCTTGCTTTTACAACCGTGATCCCGCGGCAGCAGATGCGCAATGTCTGTCTCTGTGGCGCAATCGGTTAGCGCGTTCGGCTGTTAACCGAAAGGTTGGTGGTTCGAGCCCACCCAGGGACGTGTGAAATGCCGGTGTTTTGCACGCGCGTCAGGTGTCCACTAGCGCCTATGCCATTCTTAGGGTTGCGAGGCACAGCTTTCTCAGGGCGTTTATCCTGTGCACCTTCAATAAGCTGGCTTCTTTTAAAAGAAGTCAGCGGCGGGTGTTTGGTGAACTTTTCACCAGCTCGAGTTTGCTGTGGCATGTGGATTCATTCTTTACTGATGATCTGTCTCTGGGGCTCATCTAGTTGACATGGTATCCGCTGACATTCGGCTGAAGGTGCTGATCCACCATCTGCTCTTGGTACGGACTGGATCCGGGGGACTGCAGTGACCATCTAATCGGAATACAGAATGGATATGGCGGCTATGGTGACCTCAGAATAAGAACAAACAGACTAATTTTAATGTAGATGCAAAAGTTCCATGTTGCCACAGTGTCAGATTGGAGAGGATCTGGTTTTCACAGTCTTGCGTCGATGGCCGTCTAGGTGAAGAGGTCTTCACTGATGATCTGTCTCTGGGGCTCATCCAGCTTGCTATCACCTTGTCGGATCACATCCACGTAGCTGCAAGAAAAGGTCACGACCGTCACCGGTATTCTATCGCAGAGGCAATGTTGTAGCTTGTGTGGTTTATCTGAGGTGTGATCATTGCTGGTTGTAAACTTTCCCCGATATCCCATCTGGATGATTTGAAATACAGTCAGCTTCTCAGTTTTTGCCGGTCTCTCTGGACGCTTCTTGAAAAACAAAGTTTTGCTTCGTTTTGTTAGAGTGGCTGGTTGTTGGTCCTCGTCAAAGAGGTGTCTACAGATCATAGCGTGCCGGAGCCAGAAGATTTGTTGTTTTGTCAATATGCTCTCAAGACTTCGCTGCAGGTATCATTAACCCTCTGGGGTCTGAGGGTGTTTTGGGGCCCTGAAGAAGTTTTGACATGCCTTGACATTTGTGCTTTTTTCAGTATGTTAAAAACATATTAATATCCTAAATCTAAATACATTTTATTTAGCACAAATTGGACTACAAAAATATGTAAGCAACATGAATGTACATTTTTAAGTTTTTGAGAAAACAACGTTTATGCGTGCATATTGAAAAACTAAATTTTTGAAGTCACTGAAATAAGGCCATCTAACACATACAGAATATTTGTTCTCGGGACCTTCGAGAATTGGATGTGGTAGGCTTGGTTTTTTTCTACCAAATGATGTGAAAATCATCTAGTTCACTTGATTTCACAAAACAGTATATAGATTTAAATTTTTGAAGACACTTTTTGTTTAGAATGGCTGTATGCGAGAAGGCGTGAATGATCATGAATAATGCTGTGATTTACACCTGAGAAGACAAAGACCTGCATAATGAGCCGCATAATGAGCCATTCAGTCGGATGTTGACTGAGAGGAAACAACGGAAAGAATAAAGGCAAAATGAAAGGACAAAATAAATATATATTTAGTTTGAAGCATATTTTGAATATATTTAACTATCACACAAAATAACTTGAGATTCACTTGTGAGTGCAGTTAAACTTTTTATTAGGAACAAAAGTGATAAACAACACAGAAGTCAAGATGTCGAGGGTGCACTATCCAAATCACTCGTAGGAAACTTGAACACAGGAGAACGGGGAACAGCAGAAACTGCAAAGAAAACAAGTAGATGTGAGCAACACAATGATCTGACAAAGACAGAGCTAACATGGAGAAAACACATATACTACCAGCCAAACTTTATTATTAAAAGTTTTTTTTTTTTTTTTTTTTTTTAAGTGAGCAGTTTTTTACATAGTAAACCTATTTCACAAAATTAGATAATTATTTTTCTTTAAAAAAGTACATTTGACTGGTAGTGTATAGCATAGGCATATAACAGTTAGGTGCAAATAATACCAGTGCAAGATAAATACAGGTGTACGGTTTGTAATGAAGTAATACAGGAGAAACCATACATCTTCTACCTTTCATACAGATTACTAAAAAAGAGAATATTAGTTTTTTATTTGAATTGGTTTATGTAAAAGTAAACATTTCAAGCTTTCTACACGTATATGTATTATGTTTGTGAGGCACGTAATCACTGAGATTTAGGTTGTTTCATTTATGTGTCTGTGAAAAGATATAACAGAGACAGTGAAGGCAGAGTTCGTGCCCTGTCTGTTTTCTTATTTTCATAAAATCACAGTGTATACAAATAAAAATATACCCTCTACAGTTTCGAATGATGTATTGGTTGTATTTGTACGATCAAAACTGACGGAGAATTTTACATTCTTTTCGGCGTTATTACAAAAGCGTTCCTCAGAACGCGCCGGCGCGTTTTTCGACCAAAGTTGAAACATCCTGTCATCATGAGACATTTAGATGCAGTGAAATGAAACATACTTTATAATGTTTCACTTGCTGTAGTCAGGAAATACAGTTGGCAAAAAGTCTTAACTGGTAAAATGTGTGCACATTCTGTCACAGTAACAACTAACAAGTATAAAAGAAAAAAAACTTACTTGTGTAAATATCTCCTCTGCTCGTTCACGCCATGTCTCATTTAATGTTCATCTTCTGAAGTAAGTTTTATTCCTGACAGCCCGTCTTCTTCCAGAAAGGACTAACTTGAAAGAATAGAAACTGCTTTCTCCTTTGTTTACTGTGATGTGGGCGTCTACTTTTGGCGCGGCGCCCTCACGTGGACGATTTGAATTTGAAAAGATAGAATCGCTCTTGGGCGTGATCTAATTAAAACTAATGAAGCAGACAAGAGAGACTGGACATTGTGTTGGTTTCATACGGATTACTTTATCACAGAATATTTTATTTCGATAAACATTACTTCATTTGAAAGTATAGATATCAAGCTTTCTCTACATATATTGCTTATGTCTCTGTATTGTGTATTGGCTGAGTTATAGTCTATTTTAATGACGCGTTTCTGAATGAAGATCACGGAGATCAACGCGACAGACAGCACACCCTTTTAGTTTTCTTTATTTTGTAAAATCACAATATTTTTTTGGTTTTGTGAGTATATACAAATAAAAGTAGACCCTTTACAGATTCGATTGATGTACTGCTTTTATCTGTACAATCAGAAATGGCCGAGTAATTGAAGTTCCTTTTGGGAAACTGCCACAAAACGCGTATACGCGTGTTTGGACCCCAGGGGGTTAAACTACAGCACAATCACAGCTCACCGCTACCCATCGTAAACAGGTTGGGCCTGTCTGTTCTGGTGGGCTCTCAGTGGTGCTAAATCATCAAATGAAGAGGACGGGATTCAAACCCACACAAACCAAGGTGAGCCTAGCACAACGGATTAGCCTTGCATCGCCTTAACCACTCGACCACCCCGTCACTTTCCGTGGTCCTTTTATTTAACACTCCCGATTCAGACCATCGGCTCATTAGTAGAGCACTCAGTGAACTGAACTGAGTGTGTCAGATAAGAAAGACACAAAAAGCGCAGAGTGGGGTCCCCAGGACCGAGGATTACTGCTAAAGGAGCCGAACGACGAGGATGGGATTCGAACCCACGCGTGCAGAGCACAATGGATTAGCAGTCCATCGCCTTAACCACTCGGCCACCTCGTCATTTTAAGTGAAATTTTTTATTTAGCACTCCTGATTCAGATCATCAGTTCATTAGTAGAGAACTCAAAGAACTGAACTGAGTGTGTTAGATAAGGAGGACACACAAAAAGTTTAGCATGGGGTCCCTAGGACCAGGATTAAGGTCCAGTGCTAAAGGAACCGAACGACAAGAATGGATTCCAACCATTGCACAGAGCAAAATGGATTAGCAGTCCATCGCCTTAACCACTCGGCCACCCCGTCCCCTTGCTGACCGAGATAGGCCATGCTGCGGACCTTTTCAGCTGCTGCTGCCGTGCTTTCAGCTGGCTGTTTTGAGCACAGAGGGAATAGTGAATGAGCCGTCTTTTACACACCTCTAATCTGTTCCGTAGAAACACGGTTCAGCAACCCGTGGCAGGAGACTGTTTGTGCGGCAGTTTAAAGCTTGCTACCACCTTGTAGGTTCACATCCACGTAGGTGCAGAAAAAGGTCACGACCGTCGCCTGCATTCTTTCGCAGAGGCAATATTGTAGCCTATGAGGTTTGTCCGAGGCGCGATCATTGCTGGTTGAAAACTTTACCCAATACCCCGCCAGGATGACTTGAAATACAGTTATCTTTGGCAATTTTTGCTAGTCTCTCTGGAGGCTTAGAGTTTTGTTGAGAAATATAGCCTTGTTTCGTTTAGGGTTTTTTTTCCTCGCCAAAGAAACGGTCTGCTGATGATAGTGCGCCAGAGCCAGAAGGTTTGTTGTTTTGTCAATATGTTCTCAAGACAAGTATCGTTAAACTGCAACGCAATTACAGCTCACCGTTACCCATCGTAAACATGTTGGGCCTGTCTGGTCCGGTGGCCTCTCAGTGGCGCTAAAGCTTCGAATGCGTGTCGAGCACAATGTATTTGTTGTCTTGAAAATTCCCTTTTAGCTCTATTTCTTTTTCTCCAAACATCTATTAAGTTATATTTTTTAATCAGTTCAAATAATTCATTTCTTCCTCCATCCCTCCTAAACACCATACAATCACTAACATCTACTCTTTCTAATACAGTATTAAAATCACCCAACAAAAAAACATTTTGCCATCCTTCAATTAATACATTCAAATTCCTATAAAAAATTATCTTTTGTCCCTCTTCGTTTGGTGCATGTATGTTACATATTATTATTTCTTTATCCATCTTTATTAATTTTACTGCCATTATTCTCCCCTTCTTGTCAGAATATATTTCATTTATTTCTTTACTCACACCCCTTCTAATTAGTATTGCAACTCCCCTTTTTTTACTCTGATCATTGTTAAAGTAAATTTCTCCGTCCCAGATCTTTTTCATACCTTCCACAACCTCTTGATTCCAGAAAGTTTCTTGTAAACATAACACATCACAGTCCTTAATCAAACACACCAATCTCTGAAATTTCTCAGGTTTCGATAGTCCTCTTGCATTCAGAGATGCAATCCATAAAGAACTCATTAAAAGAAAGAGTTGAGTGTACAAACAACTACTCATCAATCTAATTCAGTTTCTCCTGACGCTACAAATGTGGAACCACTCATTTCAGCTCTTCTCTTTTCCATCATTTCATTACGCTCTTCTCTTCTTATTTTCTGTTTCTTAAGTACCTTTTCAATGTCTATAACACTTTTTACTCTTGTTTTTAAACCTTTGTTCAGTCTTTCCTTTATCTTGACTTCTGTTTCAATGCTCTTCTCCCCATTTCCTGTTTCTCTTACCTCATACTGCACTTTTGTTTCATTGTCCTCAGTTCTCTCTTTTCCATGTGTCTTTTGGTAGTCCACCTTGTTGTTCTCTTCAGGCTCCTTGTCCATCTCCATTTCACATGCTTTAGTCCCACTCCTTACTGCATTCTCCTCTAGGTTATACTCCTCCTCTTCTACATGAGTTTGTTTGTCATCTCCTCCTTCAGTCTGTTCTAATATTTGATTTGATGTTTCAGTTTGAGTGCCTCCCATCTCTTCCTGTATCTCCATATCCATTTATTTTCCTCATCGTCCGTCTCACATCTGCACCTTATCATTGCCCTGTTGCAGCCTTGGCACCGTGGAGCTGTACAGTCCCGCGCATAATGCCCCTGCTCCAGGCAATTCCTGCAGAGAAATTGAGGGCAGTCCTTTAGCTCATGC
>NW_027394278.1:8208011-8220511 GCF_049309525.1 Garra rufa | reverse complement strand
CAATTTTTGGTCCTCATCCATAAAATGCTATCTCCCAGATTAAAATTGCTACACTTATTTAAAAAATATCCCATTGTTCTTTTCCATGCCACATTGTTCCCCACGTCTAAGTATTTTTTATCATTTTTACTCTTAAACTGTTTTTTCTTTGTTCTACATCCATTACTCCTAAACCTCCTTTATCCACTTGTCCTATTAGAGTGTTAAAAGCAATTCTTGATGGCTTCCCCTCCCATAAAAAACCTAAAAAGCATTTTTCAGCCTTCCTTCCATCCACATCGGCATTGAAGATGTATATAAAACATACCACAACTTTGAAACCATTAAAACATTCAAAACTAAAACCTTCCCTTTTATAGTTAAACCCATCCTTCTCCAAAAAATAAGTCTCCTTTCAATCTCTCCTAAAATATTCTCCCACATAGTTTCTTCTGCCTTCCTCTCATCCTTCCCCATTAGAACCCCCAGAATTTTTGTTTCCTTTGTTTCCTTAAAATTAAAATGCTCTGCTAGCTCTCCCACATTTCCTAATCTCATATACATTGTTTTGTCCTCATTTACTTTCGCTCCTGATGCTAAACAAAATGTTTGTACAATTTTCATTACCCTTTTTACATCCCCCACTTCTTTGACCATCAGTGTTGTGTCATCTGCATATTGAAAAATTTTATTTTCTTCACCCTCTATTTCTATTCCCTTTATTCTATCATCCTGCATTACTGCAAGGCCCAAAGGCTCAGCCACTAGAGAATATAGAAGTGCCGACAATGGGCATCCTTGCCTTATCGAACGTGTAATTCTAAAGCATGGTGTTAAAAATCCATTACATTTTACTTTTGTTATCGCCCCTTTATATAAAATCTTTATCCATTTGATAAAATTATCTCCTAAACCAAACCTTTTTAAAACATCAAATAAAAAACCATGTTCTACCCTATCGAAAGCCTTTTCAAAGTCTAAACTAATTAAAAACCCACATTTTCCTTTTTCTTTAATGTATCTTAAACTATCTTTTATACTGAATGTTGTATCAGCTATGTCTCTGCCCTTTACTCCATATGCCTGATTTGTTTTAATTAAACCTGGCATTACTTCTTTCAACCTATTTGCTAAAACCTTTGCTAAAATCTTAAGATCCGTATTTAACATTGTAATAGGCCTATAATTCTTTAATTCTGTTTTTTCCCCTCTTTTTTTTATATATTATCTTCATTAATCCCATTCCCATTCTCTGATTTAGTTCCCCTTTTTTAAAAATCTCACCATATATCTCTTTTAAAGTATCAGATAAAAAATCTTTAAAAACCATATAAAACTCATTCCCCAGACCATCGATACCTGGACTTTTGTTCCTATTTAATTCACTAATTGCCCTTTTTATTTCTTCCACTTTTATTTCTTCATCACACTCTTTTTTTTCTGTTCCATTTACAGTAGTTTTTTTTATTAGTTCCAATAATTCTAATTTCTCTTCTTCTTTGACCCCCTCTGCACTAAACAACTCTTCATAATACACTTTTATTTCTTTTAATATTTCTTCACTTGTAGTTACAATATCCCCATTTCTTCCCTTTATTCCTTTAATCATTCCTGCCCTCCCTCTAGTTTTCTCTAAGTCAAAGAAGAACTTTGTGCATTTCTCTCCTTCTACTGTATATTTTGCTTTACTTCTTATCTTTGCACCTTCGTATTTTTCCTCTTCTATTTCTTTTAACGCTCCTTCTAATTCTTTAATTTTTTGTATGTCATTCCCATTTCCCTCTAACTCTTCCTTCAATTTTTTCCTTATCCCTCTTTCCTTATTTCTTTTACTTTTTTGTTTCAATGTACAATATTTTATTGTGAACTTTTTGATTGAATACTTGACATTTTCCCACCAAATTCTTTTGTCTTCTGCATACATTATATTTTCTTTTTCTTTTTCTATTATCTCTTTTACTTCTAAGACATAGTTTTCCTCCCTTAAAATCTCTGTATTTAAAACCTACACCCCCGGCCCTCTTTCAATTTGGTTCCAATCCATTCCCATAGAAATCATTTTATGGTCACTTAAGCTTGTTTCTTCAAATTTAATTTGACCAATAAAACCTTCCATGTTTCTAGTACATAAAATCAAATCTATTCTCGTTTTACACATAAAGTCCCCTACCAATTGTCTTCTACTATATTCTTTTGTATTCTCATTTCTTTCCCTCCATACATCCACTATATCATGTTTCTCCATCAAACCTTTCAGCTCTCTCCTTCCTTTATCTGATTTAAAGACCATACCCTCCGCCATATCCAACTTGCTAAAAACTGTATTAAAGTCCCCCATCATAATTACTTCTTTATACTTATTTAAAAATTCTCCTAGCACATTAAAAAATTCCCCCTTTTCATTTTCTTCTGTTGGTGCATGGATGTTTACTAATAAAATGATTTTCCCTTCATACTCCATTTCCACCATCATACATTTTCCTTCTTCATCTTTGAAAATAGTTTTACATTTTATTCCACTATTCCCTTTTATTAAAAAAGCAATCCCTCTGCCTTGTTTTTTCACTCCATTGTTGTACAGAATATCCCCATCCCATCTTTTTCTTATATCAGCCATAACACTTTCTTTCCAATTAGTCTCTTGAAGTAAAATCATATCATTCTCTTTGCACATTTCTTTCACTTTTTCAAATTTCTTTGTATCTAAAAGTCCTCTCGCATTAAAAGTAACAATTCTTAAAAACATAAAAAAGGTAAGAGAATTTTTAAAACCAATCATTTTAGTCCGTTTCTTCCAGATCCCTTAATATTTCATACTTGTTTGCACTTTCAATCACATCTTCTTTTAATACCTTTTTCCTAGCAGTCTCTATATTAGGTTTTACCTTAATTGCTCTTCTTCTTTTAGTTGATGTTCTTTGTTTCTCCTTTTCGCATTCCTCATCATTCCCTTTTACCTCCATTTCTTCCTTATTCCTTTGAGCCCCGATTTCTCCTGTGTCCAAGACATTATGTAAGCTCTCAGTCAGTTCTGATTGTGTCCATAAATCGCTGTCCCGTTTCTCCTCTGTTGAATCCTTGTTTCCTTGTTCTCGTTCCATCTCATCCATAACTCTTTGTACATTGTCTGTGATTTCCATTTGTGTCCAAGCACCATCATCCTGTTGAGGTTGCATTGTCTGTTTGTCCTTTACGTTCTGCTGCTGTTCTGCATCCTTTCTCATAATTATCTCATTTGCCTGTGTATCTGTTGTTCCCTCCTCTCGCTGTTTGTTGTCTCGTCTATGCATCTGCACGCTTATTTGCTGACTTTCCTCCTCCATCCCTTCCTCCTCCTCTTCCTCACTTCCAATCCAACATTCACATTTATTTAAAAACTGTCTGCAATCCGGGCACTTTATCGCACTGCAGTCCCTCGCGAAGTGCCCCCTCTCCTCACATTTAAAACACTTAAAATCTGGACAGTCTTTCACCACATGTTCGGGGCTCATGCACAGCCTGCAGGTTTTAACCTGATGACTGTGCATCACCCTAAAATACTGTGGGCCCTCTGCTGTCTCTATTCTTGTGCTGTACGGGAGGGAGTCTACTTCCTTGGGGAACCTGGTTTTTACAATCCTTGTCCCATCTTCAATGTCTGTACCCGGATAGACTCTTCTTTTTATTGTTGAAAGGGGACAAACTCCCCAACCTTCCAATTTATCTAAAATTTCTTTGTCAGCAACATAAACGGGCAGATGCATAAACGAAACAACATAGTCTCTATTTTGCAGTCGTTTGACTTCACAGTTAATCCCTTTGATAGTCAATCCATCTGTTAATAATTCAGCATCTTCTTCCCGTTCGAGCGTTACCTCATATTCCTTTGTCTGTTTTGGTCTCACCGCCAGAATCCTTCCATCTCCGATCCGCTCTGTCACCGCTTTTATTACATCAATCGCCCTCGCCTCCATTGCTTGTCCTATTTCCACAGTAACTGTTGCTTCTTTCAAATAAATTCTTTTCCGGTTCTCTTTCCTTGCATCCTTCTCTGATTCTTTTCCATCTCGTTGTCGTTTACCCAGTCCGCTGTCACTCGCCCTCTGTCGTCCGTCCGCCATTGCCAGGTCTGTTTCCGTAGATCCGTCCATTGTTAACAAAAGACAAAGAAAGTAAAAAAAACGGGGGGAAAAAAACACAAAAAAACAAACAAAACAAAAACGCAAATAAATTCCTCCCAAACAGCCCAGGCTGCTGGGAGGAAAACTTTAACCAAAAAAAAGGCTACACTTATGAAATAAACAGTAAATTAACACAAAATCAGAGTCAAACAAACAAAAGTAGAGGAGAGCCTTCCTCTCCCAACTGCTGCCAACCACTTCCTGTTGCTCTCTAGCGCCTCAGGTGGGGGTATGGCCGTAAGCGAAGGCTGCTCCAAAAAGTGGGCTATTTAAAGATCAGCCTCCGTAAAAGCCAGCATATTATATAAATAGTGAAGAAAAGGCAAAAGCTTACAGCACCTGGTATTGCCAGGCGGTCTCCCATCCAAGTACTAACCAGGCCCGACGCAGCTTAGCTTCCGAGATCAGGCGCTCTTTTTTTTTTTTTTTTTTTTTTTTTATTGTACAAAAATCATTATATATTTGAATACACATTGAATACACAAATCAATAATACATTTTCATTACTACTGAAGAAGAACCCAATACACAACAAAACCGTTATCACCAATTTCCGAGTATTTAGCATTGTTGCTGGGGAAACATTCGTAAATATTACATGACACAAGCATCTTTTTAACCCAATCATAACAACAAATAAAAGCCTAAAAGCTAAACCAACAAAAGTTCATCTTCCCCTGGCATGTAAAAGTGCATATTTTTTAAAATACATATGACATCTTTTGTGAAAATTTCATAAAAATCTCCCATAATATTTTCTGATTTAAAATAACTGTACAGCATTTTGACATGATCTTCTGCCATCCATTTAAAAAGAAACCAAAGGTTTAAAACAAAATCTCTGTTTTTCGCTATATTCCTTCTTTTCCATATAGCTTTTTTTGCCACAATTAAAAACAAATTAATGAGTTTCTTGTTTGGTTTATTCTCTGCTATTCCCAACATAAACATTCTACTCCAATTAAAATCCTCTTCGTTACCTCTTAAATCTTTGATTAGTTTCTTAAATTCGTTAAAAAATGGGATCAACTCCTTACAGAATAAAAACAAATGTAAAATTCCCTCATCTTCTGTTTTACAAACTTTGCATTGAGCATTTGTTTCTTTCTGCATAGCACACAATCTCATTTCCGTAAAAATCACATTTTGTCTAATAAAATAATCAAAACATTCTAGATCTACATCCAACCATTTCCATGCCATATGCTTCCAGATATCTTTTTCTTCAATTTCGTTAAAATGCCTTATCCAGAATTGATTGGCAACAGGTTTTTTAAAAATTCTTTTCATAAAAAAACCATAAAACATTTTAACAGTACCCAAATTAAAATTCACCAACTTGTCTTTACATTTTAAAAACACATTCATTTTGTTCTCCTTTTCTTCCCTCTTGTTAAGATCATCCAGCCATTCTCCAGGGATTGCTTTTTTTACCTCTTCGTATTGTCTTTTTAAAAACATTACATTAAAATCCTCCTTCCCCTCCTCCATCGCATCTATAATCACTTGAAGTGGTAAAAATCCCTCTTTATATTCCCATAAAACATCCCTTACCTTCACAATCCCCACTTGCAACCATTTCTTAAAATAGAGGTCATGCTCTTGTATCTTTACTTTTCCATTTAAAAACAGAGGTTGATTTAAAATCCTTTCCCTCCCCTCTGGATTAAAATCCACCTCTGTTAAAAAAAGCCTCCAAGCATTTAAAACCTCTTTATAAAACTGTGGGATCCCCTCCATCATCCAATTCTTCAGCTTCATCCATAAAATGTCTTCCCCTAAATTAAAATTCCCACATTTGTTTAAATAGAAGCTCATTATTTTCTTCCACTCTGCATTGTTCGTGTCATCCAAATATTTCCTTACCACTTTTACCCTCATGCTTTTCATTTTTTGCTCTACGTCGACCAACCCCATTCCTCCCTCTTCTGGTTTCCCTATCAATGTAAGATATGCAATTCTTGGAGGCTTTTTGTCCCATAGAAATTCTAAAACACTTTTCTTTATTCTCTTCAAAACCCAATCTGGCAATGGCATGACATGTAAATTGTACCACATTTTGGATAACATTAACATATTTACAATTAAAATTTTCCCTTTCAAACTTAAAGATCTGTTTCTCCAAAAAATAAGTCTTCTTTCCATCCCTCCTACCGTCTCTTCCCACATATTGTCAATTGCCTCCTTTTCATTCCTTGCTAATATTGCCCCTAAAATCTTCATTTCTTGAACCTCCTTAAACCTAAAAAGCCCCGTTAAAATCTCGGCCCTTCCAAACTTCATATATACAGTTTTTTCTTCATTTATTTTTGCACCTGAACCCTCACAATAAAATGTTGTTTTCTCTATCACTCTTTTAACACTTTCTATATTTTCAACCACAACTGTCGTGTCATCAGCGTATTGAAATATTTTTGTTAACTCTTTTCCCTCTTCCATTTTTATTCCATTTATTCTTTTTTCTCTGTTTATTAAAAGCCCTAAAGGTTCTGCCACCAAAGAGTACAACTGTGCTGACAATGGACACCCTTGTCTTATAGATCTTGAAACTTTAAAAGGTTGAGTTAAAAATCCATTGCATTTTACTTTTGTTAAAATATCCCTGTATAAAATTGAGATCCATTTTATAAAATTATCTCCAAAACCAAATTCTTTTAAAATCGCAAATAAAAACCCATGTTCGACTCTGTCGAACGCCTTTTCAAAGTCCATACTTATAATGTATGCGCTCCTTTCTTTTTCTTTTATATAACCCACTATATCTCTTATGCTGCTTGTAATGTCTGCTATATCCCTCCCCTTTACTCCATATGCTTGGTTGGTTTCTATTATATTTGGCATGACTTTTTTTAACCTATTCGCTAAGACCTTTGCTAAAATTTTTAAATCAGTGTTTAACATTGTAATGGGTCTAAAATTCTTCAGTTCATTTTTGTCTCCCTTTTTCTTGTATATTATTTTCATTAATCCTAGCCCCATTTTGGGGTTTACTCTTTCTTTTTTGAACACTTCTTCATAAATTTCATTTAAAATCCCAACTACCTTTTCTTTAAAAACTTTGTAAAACTCGCTTCCAATACCATCTATTCCAGGGCTTTTCTTCACTCTTAATTGATTTATGGCTTGTTTAATTTCTTCTGTTGTTATTTCGCTTTCACAATCCTTTTTATCCTCCTCACCAACTTTCCTTGCTATTTGTTGTAATAAAATCTTCCGTTTTTCCTCATCTCCTCCCTCTGACTTAAACAATTCCTCATAATATGTTTTCACTTCTTTTAAAATCCTCTCTGTATCTGACACCACTTTCCCATCCTTACTTTTAAGTTCTTTAATTATTTCCGCTTTCCCCCTGCTTTTCTCAAGATTAAAAAAGAATCTGTTACATTTTTCTCCTTCCACCATGTATTTTGCTTTGCTTCTTAACATCGCCCCTTTGCATTTCTCCTCTTCTATTTTTCCCAATGTATTTTCAAATTGAATTACTTTTTGTACATTTACTTCATTTTTATTTAACTCCTCTTTTAATGTTCTCCTTACTTCTTTCTCCTTAGTTCTTTTAACCTTTTGTAACAAATTACAGTAGTTTATTGAATATTTCTTTATCTGATACTTTACGTTTTCCCACCATTGCCTTTTGTCTTCCATATACATCAGATCTTTTTTCCTCTCATCTAATATATTTTCAATCTCTTTTTTAAAACTTTCATTTTTTAAAACATCAGTGTTTAAGATCCACACTCCAGGTCCCTTCGTTTCTCTTTTAAAATCCATCACCATTAAAACCATTTTGTGATCGCTTAAGGTTGTGTCTTTATAAACTATTCTGTCAATAAAACATTCCAGATTTCTAGTACTTAAGAAATAATCTATTCTGGTTTGGCACATAAAATTCCCCACCAACTGTCTTCTTGAAAATTCCTTCTTTTTCTCGTTTCTTTCCCTCCACACATCAATCATATTTTTCTCTTCCATCAACGACTTTAGTTCTTTTCTGCCCCCATCCGTTTTAAAAACCATCCCGTTTGCCATATCCATTTTGCTAAAAACTGTGTTAAAATCCCCTGCAATCACCACCTTCCCCCATTTTTCAATTACATCGGCTAAAACATTAAAATACATTTTCTTTTCTTTTTCTTCATTCGGAGCATGCACGTTCCCTAAAATAAAATTTTCTTCTTCCATCACCATTTCTACAACCATACATTTTCCTTTTTTATCACTATACAAATGCTTTGTCTTGATACCTCTGTCTTTTCTTATTAAAATCGCCATTCCTCCTCCAATTTTTCCTTCTCCGTTATTAAAGAGTAATTCCCCTTCCCATCTTTTTTTAAAATCCTCCATACGATTCTCTTTCCAGTTTGTCTCTTGCAATAAAATCACATCCTCATTTTTACACAGTTCCTTCATCTTTTCAAATTTAAAACCATTCATTAGTCCTCTAGCATTAAAAGTCACAATTTTCAACACCATAAAATAAACTAAAAGCCATAAAGTCCCCATTTTGTCAGCTCATGGCCTCCCCTTCCTTTCCAGTATCTCCACTGTCCTGTTTCTCCTCACATGTTTGTTTTAAAACTTTCCTTTTGGCTTTCTCTAGATTTGGTGTTACCTTAGTTCTTCTTCTTCTTTTATTTGATATTCCCATGGTGCCGCCATCATCAATGTTTTCGCTGTCTCTGTCCACTCTCCCTTCCTCGTTGACCTGCTCCTCTGACTCTTCCAATTCTGTTTGCAAATCCTCCGTCGTCTCCATCAGTGTCTCTGTTTCGTCGTTGTCCTGCATTACTCCAGTCCTTTCGCTTTCATCGTCAATGTCCGTGCCTGCAATACCCTCTCTTTGTGTTCCTCCCGTGTCCTCGCGTGGCTCCTCTTCATTGTCTCCCTCATGCATCTGCCCGCTCTCCTGGTCATCCTCCTGCTGGTCTCCGAACCAGCACTCGCACTTATTTAGTACGAGCCTGCAGTCCGGGCACCTCACTGCATTACAGTCCCGTGCGAAGTGGCCCCTCTCCTCGCACTTGAAACATTTGAAGTCTGGGCAGTCCTTCATCAGGTGTTCAGGGCTCATACACAGCCTACAGGTTCTCACCTGCTGGCTGTGTATCACCCTGAAATACTGAGGCCCCTCTTCTGTCTCCATTCTCGTGCTATAGGGCAGAGAAGCCACCTCTTTTGGGAATCGCACTCTCACAAATCTCGTTCCATCCTCGATGCGGGTGCCCGGATAAAATCTCCGTTTGATCTGGGAGATGGGAGTTACCCCCCATCCCTCCAGCTTTTGTAGAACCACGTCGTCCTCCAGGTAAGCGGGCAGATGCATGAAAGAGACAACAAATTCTTTATTATTCAACTTTTTAATTTCACATGTCTTTCCTTTTATCATCAATCCATCTGCTAGTTTCTCAATATCTTCTTCTTTCTCCAATGTTATTTCATATTCTCTCATCATTTTTGGTCTTACCGCAAGTATAGTCGTCACGTCCATCTTGTCTGTCAGTGCTTGAATAATGTCCTCTGCTTTCCCATCCTGCACTTCAGTCAGATCAATCACTACGGTTGCTTCTTTAGCGTAAATCCGTTTCTGCTCCTTTTTAGGGTAATCCTTTTCTCGTAGTCTTTTATCCAGTCCATTTTCTGTTTGCTGCCTTTTCTCTCGTGCCAAATCCATATTCATAGAAATTAATCCATCCATTAAAAAAAAAAAAAAAAAAAAAAAAAGGAACTAACCACCCTCCAGACAGCAAGAATGCTGCTGTTAGGTGGTTTAAAAGTTGACAAAAAACACAAAAAACTAACTTAACGTATTACAACTCACAAAACAAACAAAAATTAAACACAAAATGGAGGAGAGCCTTCCTCTCCCAACTGCTGCCAACCACTTCCTGTTGCTCTCTAGCGCCTCAGGTGGGGGTATGGCCGTAAGCGAAGGCTGCTCCAAAAAGTGGGCTATTTAAAGATCAGCCTCCGTAAAAGCCAGCATATTATATAAATATTGAAGAAAAGGCAAAAGCTTACAGCACCTGGTATTCCCTGGCGGTCTCCCATCCAAGTGTAACAATCGGCCTTATCAGCCGAGTTACAAGACTAAAATGGGGTCAGATTTAACTGTGAGAGATGACTGGTGGTTATAAGAATGACACATAAAAGAAGATTGGTTTAAATAGATTTGGTGTATTTACAAGGTTCACATAAAAGACTTTAAAACAACACGATAAAACTAGGTAAACTCTGTTAAAAGAATACAGTTCATTTGTCCATACCCTAAAACAGTCCAAGAATCCCAGTGTGTTGATAAGTCCAATGTGAGTGTCCACCAGTGCCTGTACAATCCACAGAAAGTGTAATCCAAAGTTTGCAGGTGGTGAATGGAAAGGTGAGCTCTAAAATTAGCAAACTCCTTAATCCAACAGTTTGGTGACTGTCCTTTGTTTGTCATGCTGCTCTCTTATACAGTTGTACTTCCTGCTTCCTGTCATGTGTCTAGTCACATGGCAGGCCAACCATCCATTTATTTAAGACACACACACACTTAAAATGTTAAGAGCAATAAAATGGCCTAAAAAAACATGTAAAACACTTAACACTCTATAATACATTTAAATGATTGTAATAAATAGAGCGGTAAAACACGTCTTTCTAAAAGCCAGCATATTATATAAATAGTGAAGAAAAGGCAAAAGCTTACAGCACCTGGTATTCCCAGGCGGTCTCCCATCCAAGTACTAACCAGGCCCGACGCTGCTTTGCTTCCGAGATCAGACGAGATTGGGCGGTCTCAGCGTGGTATGGCCGTAAGCGAGGGCTGCTCCAAAAAGTGGCCTATTTAAAGATCAGCCTCCGTAAAAGCCAGCATATTATATAAATAGTGAAGAAAAGGCAAAAGCTTACAGCACCTGGTATTCCCAGGCGGTCTCCCATCCAAGTACTAACAAGGCCCGACGCTGCTTTGCTTCCGAGATCAGACGAGATCGGGCGCACTCAGCGCAGTATGGCCGTAAGCGAGGACTGCTCCAAAAAGTGGGTTATTTATAGATCAGCCTCCGTAAAAGCCATCATATTATATAAATAGTGAAGAAAAGGCAAAAGCTTACAGCACCTGGTATTCCCAGGCGGTCTCCCATCCAGAGTTACAACATTAAAATGGGGTCAGAATTAACTGTGAGAGATGACTAGTGGTTAAAAGAATGAGACATAAAAGAAGATTGGTTTAAATAGATTTGGTTTTTATACAAGGTTCACATAAAAGACTTTAAAACAACACGATAAAACTAGGTAAATGCTGTTAAAAGAATACAGTTCATTTGTCCATACCCTAAAAACAGTCCAAGAATCCCAGTGTGTTGATAAGTCCAATGTGAGTGTCCACCATTGTATATACAATCCACAGAAAGTGTAATCCAAAGTTTGGAGGTGGTGAATGGAAAGGTGAGCTCTAAAATTAGCAAACTCCTTAATCCAACAGTTTGGTGACTGTCCTTTGTTTGTCATGCTGCTCTCTTATACAGTTGTACTTCCTGCTTCCTGTCATGTGTCTAGTCACATGGCAGGCCAACCATCCATTTATTTAAGACACACACTTAAAATGTTAAGAGCAATAAAATGGCCTAAAAAAACATGTAAAACACTTAACACTCTATAATACATTTAAATGATTGTAATAAATAGAGCGGTAAAACACGTCTTTCTAAAAGCCAGCATATTATATAAATAGTGAAGAAAAGGCAAAAGCTTACAGCACCTGGTATTCCCAGGCGGTCTCCCATCCAGAGTTACAACATTAAAATGGGGTCAGAATTAACTGTGAGAGATGACTAGTGGTTAAAAGAATGAGACATAAAAGAAGATTGGTTTAAATAGATTTGGTTTTTATACAAGGTTCACATAAAAGACTTTAAAACAACACGATAAAACTAGGTAAATGCTGTTAAAAGAATACAGTTCATTTGTCCATACCCTAAAAACAGTCCAAGAATCCCAGTGTGTTGATAAGTCCAATGTGAGTGTCCACCATTGTATATACAATCCACAGAAAGTGTAATCCAAAGTTTGCAGGTGGTGAATGGAAAGGTGAGCTCTAAAATTAGCAAACTCCTTAATCCAACAGTTTGGTGACTGTCCTTTGTTTGTCATGCTGCTCTCTTATACAGTTGTACTTCCTGCTTCCTGTCATGTGTCTAGTCACATGGCAGGCCAACCATCCATTTATTTAAGACACACACACACTTAAAATGTTAAGAGCAATAAAATGGCCTAAAAAAACATGTAAAACACTTAACACTCTATAATACATTTAAATGATTGTAATAAATAGAGCGGTAAAACACGTCTTTCTAAAAGCCAGCATATTATATAAATAGT